>NC_068442.1:15423671-15456314 GCF_023373465.1 Oncorhynchus keta | reverse complement strand
AGCTAGCAAATGTTAGCATGCTAGCTAACGTTAGGTGTATGATCTGTGTAGTAATATTATTCTAATCAGAAATCCATTTGCTAGTTATAGCCTAATGTTAGCTCGCTAACATTGGACCTAGTTGGTTAGTTTTAACTACCTGCAGATGCATATAATAGATATGACAATGTTTGTATTGGTAACAATAAATATTGTGATTATGCCGGTCCTCTGTTTAGCTAGCTAGCTACATGTTAATAAAATAAAATCCACTTTGCCAGATGATTACATAACCCATTAACTTTTGCGGCGACTCATCCCGGATCCAGTATCGTGATCTACGCTCAAGCCATTACCATAACGCAAAATGCAAAAAATATTCTTAGAAATATTTAACCTCCACACATTAACAAGTCCAATAGCTCAAATGAAAGATAAACACATTTTTCATCTACACAGCAAGTCAGATTTCTAAAATGTTTTATGTATTAAAACATATATATTTATATTAGATCACCACGAAACAAAAGACAAGCGGCAGCCATTTTTGTCCCAGAAAATATAAAATTTAAAAGTAGGATTAAAAAATAAATAATTCACTAACCTTTTGAAAATCTTCATCAGATGACAGTAATATTACATGTTACACAGTACATTTTTTTTTCAATAATATGCCATTTATATCCATAAATCTCTGTTTACAATGACGACATTTCAAAAAATGCTACTCAAATGTCCTGAGAAATGATGATAGCTCCGACAGATAACGCTAGATAACAAGCAATAAACATGACTAAATATACATTTTCTACATATAGTGACAAAAATACACTTCTTCTTAATGCAAACCGCTGTATTAAATTTATTTTTAACGTTACAGAAATCATCCACTGGGCTATACAATGAGACGGCGCTCAGATATTAGCAGTATGTCTCCTCTACGTTTGGAGTCCACAGAAACCCAAAATAACCACATAAATATTCCCTTACCTTTGATGTTCTTCGATCAGAAGACGTAGAAGGAGTCATACTTACCCAATACATCGTTTGGTTTCACGTTGTGTGTCTCTGTATTAGCATATGCTAACAGCTTCAGCTGAAATGCATCCAAAATGACTTCTGGTCCAGCACTGCATCAAAACTTCCTGAAATTTACATATTATATGTCGACTAAACTGGTCAAACTATAAAAATCATTTATGATGTTTTTAACATGTAGAACAAAGATCAGCGCGAACAGACAAACCGGATTTCTAATGTTAATCAGTGAAAACACCTTTCCAATCGGCCGTTAATAGAGTGCATGTTTTTCAGGGAGTGACACGAGCATTTTAGCCCACCAGACGTCAGAGGGCTCGTGGGATTCCCTACAATAAATACTGTTCCCAGATCGGGTAGCTGCCTGGGAAGGGTGGGGGCATGACGCTAAAGTTTGACCCAACTTTTCTTCACAAGAGAGCTGTGGAGAAAGGTTTCCTGAGAGTTCTGCTTTACATACAGACATAATTTAAACGGTTTTGGCTTTTTAGAGTGGTTTCTATTCAATAATTATTATTATATGCATATATTAGCAATTTTGGAAAAATTATTTCGGTTTACTATATGGCACGCTTTTCCTCCAAAGGAACAGTATTGAGGCCCTATCTTGAGGTTAACCTGTTAAGTCGACCCTCTACTTTTCAAACATTCTGTTAAAATCGCGCAAGATTTCTGCTCTGCCACTCAGGCCAGGAATATAGTATATGCATATGATTAGTATGTGTGGATAGAAAACACTCAGACGTTTATAAAACTGGTTAAATCACGGCTGTGACTATAACAGAACGTGCGTTTCATCGAAAAGTGCAGGAAAATCTGATCACTGAAAATGGAAATAAATATCCTTGCGCTACTTCCAGGAATTGTTCAAAGTGAACCGAATTAAATGAGGCCGAGGTTGCAGTGCCTACAGCTTCCACACAATGTCTAGAGTCTTGTCATTTGATTCAGCTTTGATTCTTGGCCAAACCGAATCAAGGGAACTCATTCCCTCCGGTCTCCGACCGGATGTTTTGGTCGAGCTCTCTCCAGACATTATTTCGAGACTGACACCTATAGAATTGACATCGCCTCCTGATGAATTTTATCGCTTATTAACGTGTACTAATACCTAAAGTTGCATTACAAAAGTATTTCGAAGTGTTTTGTGAAAGTTTATCGTCGACTTTTTGAATTTTAAAAAATGACGTTACGTTATGAAACGCTATTTTTTCCGTTTATTACACAGTCTTCATTCGTATCTAGGCTATATATGTACCGATTTAATCGGAAAAAAGACCCAATAGTGATTATGGGACATCTAGGAGTGCCAACAAAGAAGATGGTCAAAGGTAATGAATGTTTTATATTTAATTTGTGCGGTTTGTGTAGCGACGACTATGCTAATTATTTTGTTTACGTCCCCTGCGGGTCTTTTGGTGTAGTTACATGCTATCAGATAATAGCTTCTCATGCTTTCGCCGAAAAGCATTTTAAAAAATCTGACTTGTTGCCTGGATTCATAACGAGTGTAGCTTTAATTCAATACCCTGCATGTGTATTTTAATGAATGTTTGAGTTTTAACTAATGCTAATAGCATTTAGCGTAGCGCATTTGCATTTCAGTGCTCTAGATGGGACGTCTGCGTGCCATGGTAGGAGCAAGAGGTCAAGTTTGCCAGGTGTCTCGGGGGAGATTAAAGGGCAATATATTGTATTTAACCTGTTAGAGCTAACTCTACTTTTTCAATTTCTCCTGAAGACATAATCAGATCTAGAATCACTGACTGTAGTCAGGCTCAGAACCAAGAGCAGCATATTCTTGGTACCATTTGAAAGAAAACACTCTGAAGTTTGTGTAAATGTGAATTGAATGTAGGAGAATATAACACAATAGATCTGGTTTAGATAATACAATGAAAAAATAGTTGTATCATCATCTTTAAAATGAACAAGATAAAACAAACATTCAGATAGGATGATGGGGACAATTTTCAGTGAAACATATAAGAGGGCATCAGTACTTGTGCAAACTTTCAGAATGATAACTTCCAAAATGAGTGTGTTACACGACATTTATCATGAAGTCACCCAGGTGTCCACACAAGTAGCCCAAATGTACCCAACTGGCCGAATTGGCGAAGGTATACATTTTGAAACAAATAACTATATACAAAATACAAATGTTATTCTAACACACCCCCCCCAAAAAAAAAAAAAAATGGAGAAAAACATTTGAAGAAAAAATATAGAAATGTACAAAATAACATGGGTAACTATTTACACACTTTCAATATTGGAAGACCCTCAGTCCTCTATCAAATCAAATGTATTTATATAGCCCTTCGTACATCAGCTAATATCTCAAAGTGCTGTACAGTTACCCAGCCTAAAACCCCAAACAACAAGCAATGCAGGTGTAGAGGCACGGTGGCTAGGGAAACCTCCCTAGAAAGGCCAAACCTAGGAAGAAACCTAGAGAGGAACCAGGCTATGAGGGGTGGCCAGTCCTCTTCTGTCTGTGCCGGTGGAGATTATAACAGAACATGGCCGAGATTTTCAAAAATTCATAGATGACCAGCAGGGTCAAAAAATAATAATCGCAGTAGTTGTAGAGGATGCAACAGGACAGCACCTCAAGAGTAAATATGAACAGTTTAGTGTTCCATAGTCGCAGGCAGGCAGTTGAAACTGGAACAGCAGCAAGGCCAGGTGGACTGGGGACAGCAATGAGTCATCATGCCAGGTAGTCCTGAGCACATGTTCCTAGGGCTCAGGTCCTCCTGAGAGAGAAAGAGAGAATTAGAGAGAACATACTTAAATTCACACAGGACACCGGATAAGACAGAAGAAGTACTCCAGATATAACAAACTGACCCTAGCCCCCGACACATAAACTACTGCAGCATAAATACTGGGAGGCTGAGACAGGAGGGGTCAGGAGCCACTGTGGCCCCATCCGATGACACCCCGGACCAGGGCCAAACAGGAAGGATATAACCCCACCCACTTTGCCAAAGCTCTACACAATATTGTGCTGCTGATGCCAGGTGCCATAGCAGTCTCTTTCTGCTGTAAAGTGAGTATCAACAGGTATAATAAACACACATTTATATATATATATATAGAGTACAGGGAACATAAGGTTGAATATATTATTATAGACCTACTAGATCTACTGTCTCTTTTTATATTATGACATTTCAGCTAGATCTACTGTCTCTATTATATTATGACAGACCAGCTAAATCTACTGTCTTTATTATATTACAACAGACCAGCTGTATCTACTGTCTCCATTTAACTTTGGCCATTGCTGTGGGCCTGCCCTCCCTCAACAGCCTCAAATAGGCTATTTCATGTGGGTTGTGGTGGGGCGGCAGACACACGTATCTCACATTTCATTTACATTACATTTTTATATATTGCTTCTAAAATTTAAAAAATCACAAATAATATTTTAGATTATTAATTTCAAACAAGGGCATAAGCATGAGAAGAACCTACCAGTCCAAAACATGTCCTCTCCGTTCAAACAATATTCCTCCACGTGGGAATGGCTAAATGAATCGTCCCACAACAATCTCTGTCTCACTTTTCCGATCAATTTCTTCTAAAATTGTGTGTACACGTGTATATCTGGACTTCAATTTAGCTTTCCCTGACTTAGTCGCCATACTGATTGATATATAAACAGTTGAGTCTGCGCGTTGCAAACAATGCTGTGCGTAATATGCGTAGCTCCTTCCCGGTATAACACTTCAACAGCGAATGACTCTCTTTACGCCGGAGTTTACTACATGGGTTGGTCTTCCAACACATAACCATTGCATATTGCCGTTTACCTCAGCTCATTGGCTATCTACCCAGCTAGATTTCAAGACGATCAGTGGTCATTGGGTTAAAATACAGTCAATCAACGAAACAGTGGTCATATCATTGGTGCACAGTGATGTCATTACTTGTTGTTTTCAAATCGGTTTCTTTCAGTCAATACATCCCGCATGAAATACATCCTGCGAAAAACAAACCAGTTGATTGCAATGAAACCAAACATGACTGGAAAAGTCATGTTTTGTGTGGGTATTTACCCGCGAATGTGTCGTCGAAAAGGGAATGAGACGGAATTCACGACACAAGCGGTTCACAAAATGTTTCATGTTAGGCGATAAAAATGGATTTTATCAATAAGATTTATTCATTGTGTAACAATGAGCATTGGGATTGCAAACAGACGAAGATCGTCAAAGGTAAACAATTTATTTTAATGCAGTTTGTGATTTTGTTAGCCTGTGCTGGTTGAATTGTTGTATTTTTATGGGGCTCTATCCTCAAATAATCGCATCGTATTCTTTCGCAGTAAATTATTTTTAAAATCTGACAACGCAGTTGGATTAGCAAGATTTTAGGCTTCCGATACATGTGAGACACTTGTATTTTCATGAATGTTTAATATTTATGTAGCAATCCGTGCGCAGAAAATGACTCAAGTAAAAGTGAAAGTCACCCAGTAAAATAATACTTGAGTCTAAAACTATTTGGTTTTACATATGTAATTGCTCAAATATACTTAAGTATCAATGTAAAAGTAATTTAAAAAACAATATTTCCTTACATTAAGCAAATCATACAGCACCATTTTCTTGTTTTTATTTATTTACAGATAGCAAAGGGCACACTCCAACAGTCAGATATCCTTTACAAGCAAAGCATGGGTTTGTGATGACCAGGGCTGTTCTCTTGATAAGTGTGTGAATTTGACAATTTTCCTGCTAAGCATTAAACATGGAATGAGTACTTTTGGGTGTCAGGGAAAATGGAGTTAAAAGTACACTGTTTTCTTTTGGAATGTAGTGAAGGAAAAGGAAAAGTTGTCAAAAATATAAATAGTAAAGTAAAGCACAGATACCCCAAATAACTACTTAAGTAGAACTTTAAAGTATTTACTTAACCTTTTGTGACTAGGGGGCAGTATTTTCATTTTGGAAAAATAACGTTCCCTTAGTAAACGGGATAAATTGTCAGGACAAGATGCTAGAATATGCATATAATTGACAGCTTGGGATAGAAAACACTCTAGTTTCCAAAACTGTAAAAATATTGTCTGTGAGTATAACAGAACTGATATTGCAGGCGAAAGCCTGAGAAAATCCAATCCGGAAGTGCCTCATGTTTTGGAAGCCCTGCGTTCCAATGCGTCCCTATGCGTCTACTCATTTACTACTCTATGCTTGATTCTCCCCACTCTGAACAGAGTAAGGGAACAAGGATTATTCCTCACCTTGGTAGCCCCTCGATGGCCAGGAAAGCTCTGGTTAGTGGAGTTTCTCCTCCTTTACAACGAGCACTGGCAACTACCGTTATGCAGGGATCTTTTGGCCCGGGTAAAGTGAGCTTTTGGAACTACCCTGGCTTCGGGAGCATGTCTGCAATATGGGAGTTGGCCATATCCCTATGTGAGACATCAATGCAAGTATTTGAAATAGAACAGGGTTTCTTGGGTTCTATGATAATAGGAATGAGATGTCTCGCTCGAGCGCAAAGAAGAGAGACATGCTTGAGAAGGACCAGTGGGTTGGCAAGTGGCACCTTATAGGAGAGGGGCTCACCTCATTCACACTCGACCTGTCTCTCTCCAACAGATGTTGTGTGATTGGATCTTCGAGCCCAGTGATCCGCCGATTGGATCCCAATGTGAGACATCTCACTTCTATTATCAGAGAACCGGTGTTAGGCAAGGGGCAACCCTACATTTTCTTTTGGCATCGCGTGCCACTACCTCTATCTGCCTGGCTGAGAGAGATGGATAGGAGATAGAGTGAGAACCTGGAAGCAAGGCCAAGACGAGAACACAGTTCTCTCCCATGCCCTCCGCTGGAGGTGAAAAAAAGAGCTTGTATCCACTGATCTTGTCACAGTCTGTTAGGGCTTACAGAACCAACTCAATGCTCCCAGGGGTGGCAGAACACCATTACGCAATTATCAGCTGCCATTCCTATTTCAATTAATCTCCTTGCCAATTATTGGAGTGTGTTTCTATGACATGTTTTTCACTTTTTTTGGGTAATTTACTTTGCTGAAACAGTGTAGCCTGTGCTATATCACCTCCAGTGTGTCCCTTGTGTGTCCTCTGCATGGGCCAACACTGCGTGACACAGATAGGCTTCCCTGTTGTTTGTCAGCCTTGAGAATCGCTTCTGTCTACAGCTTTTCAGAACGGTGAGATGGCTGCACACGGAACAAGTACCAGATAGAAAAAGGACACTCAACATATGCAGACGGAGCAGCCTGTGTCCGCAAACATTTGTTACCTTTCTGACTGGACCCAGAATGAGTATATCGAAGGGATCAGATGTGAAAGTCAGGTTATTAAGGCAAACATTGATTAAAATTAACAATGCATTGTGTGTTTCACTTTGGAAAAGAGAATATTGCATGAGGATTTATTATTATATTATTATTATATTATTATAGCTGCGTAAATTCAAGAAGCAGTACATGCATAGAATAGGCCACGTTTTGTTGTGTTTTCTGATAGTTATTTTGAGGCGGACTGTTTCTGTTGTGAAAAGAGGACTCAACTGGATTAAACTGAATGAAGGGACTCCTGAATGAATAGCAATGACAGGATGGCAGTACAATTTGTGAATGCTGGCTAATACTGATGTTGTGTGAACATTCATGGAGCCATGTCCTACTCTGCGAGTATATTTATTTTTACCAAGGTAACCTGATCAGACTAAACCGAATCCAAAATTTTTCCACAGGGATGTACAGTTTGGCCAAGTTTCATGCGAATGCTCCTTATCCAGGTCCTACCAAGGTCATTTTGACAATTTCACATCGTTTAAAGCTAAACAATCCTCAAAAAAAAAAAACATGTGTTAGTAATAATTTACTGTCAGACATTTTTACGTTCTGTCTCTGTACCTGAAATTGTATTTGATAAACCCCAGATTAAAATAATAATAAGATTAGCCTTCTCCTTAAAACACATTTCAGAACACATTGCACTAATGGGGGAAGATGCTTAATTGGAATGACTTAAATGTAATGTAAATGTAATGCCTCTTGTCCAGGTTATTGAGCTTTTGAACGTCAAACAGCGTGGCGTTATTTTAAGTACATCACTATGATTGCTGGCTGGTGGCAGCAGCGGCATTCCGTTTTTGTGTCCTCTCTCTCTGTGCAACCTCCTCCTATAATTGAATGAAGCTGTTCTTAGGTAGTGTTAGGTCCCTTGTGTTAAAGGTTCTAGGGGTACGTTCTGCATCTTTCACATTCACTCAGTGTGGTGTCTAAAGCATGAACAACCTCATATAAGTATACCTCTGTACCACAATGATAAAGCACATTGATTTTCCTTATTTTGGGGCTGTGGAGAGCGAGAACAGTGGTTATTAAAGGAATAATGGCTAAGCTCTATTTACATTGCTCTGTTTGTAAAAGAAAGAGGAATTAGGTGGGACAGTGAGGGTTGAGCCACTGCATCTGGTCACCAACAAGAGTCTCTGTGTGTGATTACCTGCCAAGAACACCCCAGATGGCAACTATTACCTGAGCGCATGAATTACAAATCCAAGCAAGTCCCCTGCTTTAGAGTCATGCACAGGCTTGAGGACACTGGCAGATGTCCTACTGCAGCTACAGCGTGAGTGTCAGTAGTCAGCACATTGAAACATGCAGGCTGCACTACACTATACTAGACATGGTCCCAAATGAGAGGGGAATACAAATCAATCATATAGAAGCCCAGGAATATGCCTGTGTGAGCAGTATGGGAGGCTCAATAGAAAACTGAAATCCCTTGACTCTCCACATCCCTTGACTATACAAAATTATGTGGATATTCAGGGGTAATCCAAGCTATTTTTAGTCGGCAGAGACAGAGGAAGGGAGGTAGAGCAACTGAGGAGCTCTGGTTAAATGTGTCTGAGAGAGAGGAAAGAGCACAGCAACAGGGCAGGTACACAGCTGTTGGTGATAGATAACAAATTGTCACAGCAGAGGTAACATGCACAAGGACACTGTAGCATTAATTTTACTAATTTATCCACGCATCACCCAGTAAAAGTAGTGAGTTTGTTGTTGTACTGTAATATCTCCCCCTTTTCAGCTAACAGGTAGGCCTAGGCTGTTCTAACACTTATGGTAAAACTGCATTATCTTCTCTATACTGGGTAAGGCTGAAGAGGGATGCACAGTAGTGAACCATTTCACTTTTCCCTTGCTTCATCCCACACACCTACATTTATTTCACCTCCCATGTCATTCAGTCACCATGGTGAGCAGGAAATTAGATTACTTCTGACAAAGACTGATCTCTTGGCTGTGAATATATTTGTAACAGAGAGTAAAAAACCTCATGTTCAATTCCATTTTTAACACCCTAGAGTCGATTGACGCACCGGTGCTAAGTCACCTAATACAATAATCCCCATAAAAATATGTCAGTTTAAGCTCGAGATATATTCCGCATCTGAGGTGGTAGAGTAGTGGTAGACATAGAATGGTGTTTGTCAGACCACGAGACATCCTGAAAATCAGTCTTCATATAAACGTCTTTAGCGTCCAAACGGTTTGACCTACAAAACTATGGTGTTCTCTGTGTACCCCACAAGTGTCATGGGACTAGTCTAAGGGTAACCTCTACTGGTTTAAAAAAATGAATGGAAGAATGTAGTTTTGTACCTACCCAAAAAAAGGTGTTAAATCAGTACGTGTACATTTTGTTATTTACAGTTGAAGTTGGAAGTTTACACACACTTTGGTTGGAGTCCTTAAAACAAGTTTTTCAACCACTCCACAAATTTCTTGTTAACAAACTATAGTTTTGGCAATGGTTAGACATCTACTTTGTGCATGACACAAGTATTTTTTTTTTTATTTACGGACAGATTATTTCACTTAAAAACTTCTTAGGGCTGCAATCCCGTTAACAAGATCGATATGACAACAGCCAGTGAAAGTGCAGGGCGCCAAATTCAAAACAACAAAAATCTCATAATTTGAATTCCTCAAACGTACAGTGCCTTGGCAGTATTCGGCCCCTTGAACTTTGCGAACTTTTGCCACATTTCAGGCTTCAAACATAAAGATATAAAACTGTATTTTTTGTGAAGAATCAACAACAAGTGGGACACAATCATGAAGCGGAACGACATTTATTGGATATTTCAAACTTTTTTAACAAATCAAAACTGAAAATTGGGTGTGCAAAAAATTTGTTTGCTTGAAAAATCTAGCTTTGGATTTTCTAACTGCCTGTGTATATTGGTTTCTAGCTTCCCTGAAAAATGTGCATATCATGGGGGCTGTTCGATGCTAATGCAGAACGCCATAGGATGTTTTTGTGTTGGTTAAGGGCAGTCAGGTCTGGAGAGAACCAAGGGCTATATCTGTTCCTGGTTCTAAATTTTGAATGGGGCATGCTTATTTAAGATGGTGAGTTAGGTATTTGTTTTTAATTAAACAACATCTCAATGCATCAGTCAGAAGTTAAAGCTTGTTCACAAATGGGTCTTCCAATGGACAATGACCCCAAGCATACTTCCAAAGTTGTGGCAAATGGCTTAGGACAACAAAGTCAAGGTATTGGATTAGTAATCACAAAGCCCTGACTTCAATCCTATAGAAAAATGTGTGCAGAACTGAAAAAGCGTGTGCGAGCAAGGAGGCCTACAAAACCTGATTTAGTTACACCAGCTCTGTCAGGGAAGGAATGGGCCAAAATTCACCCTAACTTATTGTGGAAGCTTGTGGAAGGCTACCAGAAACGTTTGAGCCAAGTGAATCAATTTAAAGGCAATGATACCAAATTCATTGTGAGTGTTTGTAAATTGCTGACCCACTGGGAATGTGCTGAAAGACATGTAAAAGCTGAAATAAATTATTCTCTCTACTATTATTCTGACATTTCACATTCTTAAAATAAAGTGGTGACCCTAACTAACCTAAGACAAGGGAATCTGTACTAGGATTAAATGTCAGGAATTGTTAAAAACTGAGTTTAAATGTATTTGGCTAGACATGTAACCTCCGACCTGTATATATTTCCGGAGCTTTTTCTTCAAAACCTTGTTCCTTATATAATTTTTTTTTACTGTCTTTGTAGGCATATATGAATGTGTTATTCAATGCGTTTCTCTGGGCGATAGTAGCGAAGGCCAAATTCAAAATATATATATATATATATATATATTTATTTTTTTATAGCTGAAGGGGAACTAAAATTCAAAATCAAATAGCTAAATGATCCATAGTATGTCCATCTTTTAAAAAATCCATGTCAGCTTGGAAACACCCCCAATGGCATACACTTTTAAGAATGAATAAGAGAAGCATGGATTGGACACCAGGAGATGTTCCTATAGATGCCTTCTCTGGCTGTGTCAAACCTGAAATATATATTTTGGAAAATCAAAACCCATAAAATATGAATGTCTAGGGGTCTAGAATGGAGCAAACGCTTCCAATGGGTAGAAAAAAAAATATACCGTAGGATGTAGTCTATGATTCATCCCTTTGTATTTGCAGGACAAGTCTCACTCTTTGTTAAAGCATCTAACACTGTTAATCACTGATACACACTGATACACGAAATGTAGTGGAAGCACTTAGCGTATAGCTATCTGTTATCATGTAATTTAAAGCATCTCAGTTCCATTAACTGGTAAGCTCTTACAAAAATATACCATGATAGGACATTGAAAAAAATACCATGGTACTATCATGTTGTTTTGGGGTCACTACCCCTATGGCAGGAATATACATGGGTACTGGTGCAAATACCATGGTATTGTCCTGCTAGCTACCAATGTTACAAAATAAATCATGGTATTACAATTTTAAAAATCCCATGGTTTTGTACTAGCAGCATCGAGTGAAAAATTAAAGAATCCTAGTTGTCCCGCCGTTTTGAGAAAAGTGACCAAAAAATGTGTAATTTAGTACCCTCTTAATTAAGTAAATGTGATATTTGAGTTTTAAATTTTATGAACACACAAATTTTATGGGGTATTGTGTCCAGAATGATGAGGAGGAAAAACATTTAATCAATTTTAGAATAAGTCTGTAATATAACAAAATGTGGAAAAGGTCAATCGTCTGAATACTTTGAATGCACTTTACCAATTACAAGCAGCGGTGATCTAAAAAATGTATCATTGTCATTATCCAAACTTGACTTTAGTTTGTCTGTGGTGTTACAGGTAGCCTAGTGGTTAATCCTCTTTCGGAAGGCGTGGCGCGAGAATTCAAACCACAGTATTATAAATATTTAACTTTCATAAAATCACAAGTGTAATACATCAAAAGAAGCAACTTCTTGTTAATCCAGCCACTGTGTTAGATTTCGAAAAGGCTTTACGGCGAGAATCATACCATGCGATTATCTGACAGTGACCATTATACACAACCATGAAAAACCTATTTTCAACCAGGCGGTTGCGACACGAAAGTCAGAAATAGCGCTATAATTAATGCCTTACCTTTGATGATTTTCTTCTGTTGGTACTCCAGAAGTTCCCAGATACATCACAAATGGTATTTCTGATCAATAATGTCCTTCTTTATATCCATAAAAATGTAGTTTAGCTGGCGCGCATCAGTCAATAATCCACCCAGTTTCCCTCCATCAAAATGCATACAAATGAATCCCAAAACGTTACTAATAAACTTTTCCAAAACAAGTCAAACAACATTTTATAATCAAACCTTTGGTACCTAATATGTAAATAAACGATAAAATTTAAGACAGAGAATTATTGTCTTTACCGAAAAAAAAAATACCAAAAGCCTTCTCATTCACGTTCTTGGAAACACTACAGCCAAAATGGGAGCCATCTGGTAAAACTACCATTTCTGCCTCATCTTTCCAGAAACCAGCCTGAAACTCTTTCTAACAACTGTTGACATGTTGTGGAAGCCCTGGGAACTGCAATTTGGGAGAACTTCGCCTTATAATAAAAGTTACAGCGGTTGAAAAGAGTGGTAGGCTGAATTGTTCTAGGGGAGGTTTGTCTTTGGGGTTTTAGCCTGCCATATCAGTTCTGTTATACTCACAGACATTATTTTAACAGTTTTAGAAACTTTAGAGTGTTTTCTATCCTAGAGTGTTTTTCTATTCTATGCATAGCCTAGCTTCTGGGCCTGAGTAACAGGCAGTTTACCTTGGACACGCTTTTCATCAGGATGTGAAAATACCCCCTATCCCAAACAAATTTTAAGAGATGTTGGGCCCAGTCACCTAAAGGTCACTGGTTTGAATCCCAAAGCAGACTAGGTGAAAGATCTGTTGATGTGCTCTTGAGCACTTAACACAAATTGCTCCCATAAATTGCTCTGGATAAGAGCGCCTGCTAAATGACTAAAATGTAAATGTACATTTTAGAACGACAAGACAGGCCCGCAACAGCATCCTGTACAAATACTACCACTGAAACCCTCACTCATCCTCTTCGTCCCTCCTTACTACTTTTACCACCACACAACTAATAACTATAACCATATGATAGTAATAAAGAAGGGATGTAATAATTTAATCCAGTATATTTAGAGGGCAAACAGTGAGGTCCTGAATGTTCACACAGTGCCACAGAGCCAATAAGCAGTGTAGGGTTTGCCGCACTAACAGGATTAAGCACCAGGAGCTTATCTTTTACTGCCGCTGCCAGGCACAGAACTGGAAATAATGGGATCAGTTTCATTACTTTATAATGGAAGAAACCACCTCTTCCCACATTAGCTCTCTGTGAGAGGCTCCGCAGCACAAGTAGGCCCATAGTCGCAATGGAACACACCCAGGAATAAATTGTCAACCAGCGATGACAACACGGATAAATACACATGGAGACAACAAGCAGTGTCCAGAGGGAGTATTTCACACGAGCAAGCAGAAGATATTTTAACAAACACATGGCCCCAGAAAGGGTAAAGTTTCATGGAGGAGCAGTCAATTACCTGGCTGTGAGCACAATGTCTCACTGACCGACCAAACAATTGCAGACAGCCTTACAGCACAGGTTTCATGTAATTGTTCCATATTGTGATGAAAAGGAAACATAATATGAACCACTTTTAAAATGTATTCAGCGTGTCTCTTGTCATGTTTATAATTAGAGGTGTTCTCCCTCAAACTAGATATTTTTCTGTTGTAGTTAAAAGAGAGCAGCGACTACCCTGTGATGTAAAAGAGGGTAAAACTAAAGAAAAGGGAACATGAAAAGTTATGAAGGTGGATCCTTAGGAGTTAGTGAGATATAGTGATATATGCTTTAGGCATTATCAAAGCCAGGAAGACTGATGGTAATGCCGCTGTGCTCAGAAGAGATTTGTGAATGGTAAGAGCATTCTTTGATTGTCAAATTACAGCCTTACAGTCACAAAAAGGAGTACTGTATATATGAAATATGTCACAACGGCTAAGGACAGGAGGAAGATCAAGGCTCAACCTGAGGTCACATTCCGCATACAGTGAGCATTTCAAGCATATAGCATTTGGAGATCCACTTGCTATTTATCAATGGTGACAATGCATGTGCACCAACTGTCATTGATTACAGTTGTGTTGACTGTACATAGACATACCATGTGAGACCCAAGCATAGATCAAATTAGGATTTTTTGTATTACTCGTGTAATAGGCCTCTGATAATGTTTTATTTATTTGCATACTTTTTTTATAACTATTTTCTGAAACATTGCAAAAATGCAACATTGGGCTTCAATGGTATCAAATAAATGAAAAAAAGATTAAACGCTATTGAAGTCACATCAAAATGTATCAAATGCATTCATATGTGATGGGAAATATCTTTACATGTTTCGTGGGTTTTCTATTTATGGGGAACTTCAACTTACTTTAAGTTATATTTGGTTGTCCTTTCTGGCTTAATTTGGAGAGACCACCTTCTTTACCATAAAATGAATGGTCGTCAATGGCAAAATCTGACCTGTGTAGAAGGGACATCAAGATTACTGGAAGAGAAACAATCACTCTAACTACTTTATCAGTATATGAAAGTGGCCCTATGTCTTAAGTTTGGCAACACTTTAAGCCCAATGTTGCATTTTAGCAACACTTACAAAACTATCTCTACCTCTCACTCAGAATGTTTATCTTAATTATTATTATTTTCTACATAATCACTACATCTTAATAAGGAAGACAGAAAAAAACTATTTAAAGTCATTTACTTGCATGGATGGCCTATAACATGTGCTTGTGTAGGGAACAGTGTGGTTTTTTCAGACAAGTGTATGCGTTTCTAATGTTTCATAGGCTAATGATTACACAATAATAATACTAACAACAAATACTACTAAGATACATATGGTACTAAGGAGATGCACTATGGTTTTGACATGATCTTGAGTTTAGGACCTGTACAGGTGTTGCACCCTGATCTGTGCCACCTGTCTTTGTGATTGTCTCCACCCCCCTCCAGATGTCGCCCATCTTCCCATTATCCCCTGTGTATTTATACCTGTGTTCTCTGTTTGTTTTGTTGCCAGTTCATCTTGTTTGTCAAGTCAACCAGCGTTTTGAAAAGTATCTATTTTCGTTATTCTGGTTTTGACCCTTGCCTGTGCTGACTCTGTACCCACCTGCCTGACCATTCTGCCTGCCCCTGAGCCTGCCTGCCGTCCAGTACCTTTGCCAAACCTCTGGATTACCAACCTCTGCCTAACCTGACCCTGAGCCTGCCTGCCATCCTGTACCTTTGCCTCTGTTGCTGTAATAAACAGTGTTACTTCGACACGATCTGCACCTGGGTCATACCTTGATTCCTGATGACAGAAGGCAATTTCATATGATACAAAACTTGTCATACTTGCTGTATTTCTGCCTGCATTGAACAGCAATAGCTCAGATACACATGGAAACATTTCATTACCCTGGGAATTGCTAGAACATCGTTCAGAGATGCAAAAAAACGATATAACATTCAACATGGTTTAATATTTCCTTTAATAGGCACATACTATAGTTTTTAAATTTACATGTATATATTTATAAATGTATTTACAGTTATGTTTTACTTTTTTAATTGAACCTTTATTGAACTAGGGAAGTTTTAATTAAGTTGATCATGTGCTTGTCATGACAGAACTTTAAAATAAACATTCACCACTCTACACTACCCAAAATGCACTCATTTCATGGAATGACCCTCCTCTTATGACACAGGCAGAATTTGACGTGACACACTCTTCCCTCATTGTAATTTCTGTCACCGTTGTCTTGTAGCCTTTGGACAAACATTGGGAAATCAGGTCCCAGAGTGCATTTGGCCAGTGGGACTGGTAATGAAATACCTGCTTGAGAGAGAGAAACATTGCTTTATTACTCTATTATACATGAAAGGAGCTGAGCACTCTTAGAAGTCCTTCATCAAAGCAGTCATCATCGCCTCATATCCCTCCTGTGCCCATTTCCTTCACTCGCATTAATTGCTGCTTATTTAACTTTTCCCTTGAAAATGAAATGGCAGCCACTCTTGGATGGAATCAGGTGCGAATAATGTGCTTGCTTCTTGTTCGGAAAACATACCCACAATAACATGGCGTAACATAGTATTGATATTCCTCAGATACGTTAGCAGTGCTTGATTGATTTTGCCTGGCATAATAGAACCAATTAAATAATCCCCAAAGTACAAATGTTGCCTCTCTGGACTGGCACTGCAGGCCAGGTTCAATTAAACAATTGTCTTTACCTAAATATTAATGACCCCTCTCTCTCCCTCTTATGCCATATAAGGGGTCCTTATTATATGGCTTGAATCCCGCTAATGGGGTCGATATGACAACAGCCAGTGAAATTGCAGGGTACCAAATTCAAAACAACATAAATGTCATAATTAAAATTCCTCAAACATAGAAGTATTTTACACTATTTTAGAGATAAACTTGTTGGTAATCCCACCACAGTGTCCGATTTCAAATGACCAAATGATTATGTTTGGTCTGCACCTAGTCACAGAAAAACACAGTTTTTTCAGCCAAAGAGAGGAGTCACAAAAGCAGAAATAGAGATAAAATGAATCACTAACATTTGATGATCTTCATCAGATGACACTCATAGGGCTTCATGTTACACAATACATGTATGTTTTGTTCAATAAAGTTCATATTTATATACAAAAATCTGAGTTTACATTGGCGCATTATGTTCAGTAGTTCCAAAAACATCCGGTGATTTTGCAGAGAGCCACAACAATTTCCAGATATACTCATAATAAACATTGATAAAAGATACAACTATTATGCATGGAATTATAGATACACTTCTCCTTAATGCAACCGCTGTGTCAGATTTCAAAAAGCTTTACCGAAAAAGCAATCTGAGTAAGGAGCTCAGAAAACAAATCAAGCCATACAGATATCCGTCATGTTGTGGAGTAAACAGAAGTCAGAAATAACATTATAAATATTCACTTACCTTTGATGATCTTCATTCGAATGCACTCCCAGGAATCCCAGCTCCACAATAAATGTTTGATTTCTTCGATAATGTCCATCATTTTATGTCCAAATACCTCCTTTTTGTTTGTTTGTTTAGCCCAGTAATCAACATTCATGACAAGCAGGCTAGACGAAAAGTCAAAAAGTTCCGTTACAGTCCGTAGAAACATGTCAAACGAAGTATAGAATCAATCTTTAGGATGTTTTTAAATAAGTAATTACACTGTAGCAAGTATTGTAGTTAACTGCAAGAACTCATAGTTATTGTAATAACAACATGTAATTGGTAATAATTGAAGTCTGTAATTATAGAAGTGTAACAACAATGCTTGTTACCATGCTTGTACAAATGGGCAGGTTTCACTAAATTCACCAATTTATTGTTTACTTCTTCTCAATTGTATCCGATTCAATAACAACTGTGACAAAGGTTTGGATCCCTTGTGGATGTGCTGGGTGTCTGATAGATTGTAGCCTGTGCTCAACAGGCTCTAATCACTTAACCATGAATTTGCACTGTTCAAAATATATCTCCAGTCAACATTGTTATTAGCACATGCCCCCAAAATAAAGTGTACCATCTGGGTTAACTTGGTTGAGCTTACAAAAACAGATCTAATACAAGTGTCATCCCAGGTGAGGAATAAGACACAATTTCAGAGCATAGTACAAGCAAGTACAATGTTACTAGTTGTTAAACAGGATTTAGCTGGTTCAAATTAAGTATCTTGTGGGGTACTTACTTTGAACTAATGTGTACTTATACAGTACATTGCCCATCCTGACAACCTGGCCCTCATTTTCTTATTTTCTAGAAGCACCATCTAAGTGAGAAATAAACACACTAGTACACGCCAGAGTACATGTGATATCTGCAGAAATACATTGTAGTTGCTAGATGTTACACAGGATTTTGCAACTTCTATATAATGACTTAGGCTTACTACTCATTACCTTTGAAAGTACCTAGAAAGAATAGATGAGCTTCTACTCTGCATCATCTAAAAACAACCTTACATTCCTTACAAAATAAAAATTATTTTTATTGTTAGATTAATTAAATTAAACAAAGATATAACATAAAAACAACTATTGTAGTGGGGACATAAATCTAGCCTATAGAATGGTGAGTAGTCTAGATAGCTAATAGTTAACAGGATTGTCTAATGCTCCCTTTTTTTAAAGTTACAAGTAACAATGGGAAATCAACAACTCTGTCTTTAAGTTTATTTTGTAAGCATTTCCCATCCTGGAGTCTGAGACCTTGTTGAAATCTGTGGTAGAGAAGAAGAATGTATACAATTTAGCATTATAAACTACATTACCCTATACTAGTTATTATCATCATGCTTTCTATAGATGGGCCTATAGCTAGCTAGGCCTAGTAGCTACCGAGCTAGTTCTTGTGTTATCCAGCTAGATATTAAAGTGCATGCTAAGACCAAAGATTTTTATAACTAACCCAAGATAGACCACAGCATGTTGTTGCCAATGGGGGGCTAGTGAGTTGAGTGGGCAGAATAAGCAAGGAGGTGGGGCAGAGCCAAGCATGAGCTAGCAAGATCCTATTGGCATTTTCTAGCATATATTAGCAAATTTCCGTTAGGGATCGCCTAGTCTGAGAAGTGCGAATGTGCAATAACTCTAGTCGCCCTTGCACTTCTGAACATCGCAAATTTTGGGGGGGGGGGGGAAGTCCACTCTGTTTGTAAAATATTGCAGATTTGTGACCAGAAAGCTGTATTGAGATCAAATGTTTAATTGATGAGAAAAATTGTCACAATGTTCCATTTCGCTCAATTCTCCCACTGCCAGGCACTGAGATTCCTCTCCCCGACATATTTGATGGGAAGAAGAAACTCCAACCTGATGCTTCATTTATACTTCCGTGAAACATCTAGCCCATTGTTTTATCTGTGCTAAAACCCAACAAAGTTAGCTGTTGTTTAGCTACATTGAAAAGGAACAAATGTTACTCATATTGTGTGTTGACACACATAGCGAGCTCAACGATTAATATGCTGGGTGTGCTCCATCTGCATCACTTTCAGTGGGTAACTTTTTTTTATGAAGGTGAACTGTAAATTCCACTGTTGTGGCTAATCTTTAGTGTTATTAGCTTCACACAAAGGTGAGCCCAGCTAGCTGGCTAGTTAGCTTGAATATAGCAACCATAGCATAGCTATTTGCCCGCTTTAGGTATAGGTAACTTAGTTAGCTAGCCAAGATTAGAAAATTAATGAGAGTGACCTAAAAACACTAATTGTATGGAAAGTCTATTCTGTAGAATGTGTTATGGTAACTAGTTAGCTAGCTAGTCTAGTTGGTAGGCCTCACAAAATCCCAGCTAACGTTTGATAGCTACGTTTGCTAGATAGTTAGCTACAGTTAGCTATATATGGCACTTCAGTTAATTAGCTAGCCAACACTTGGGTAGATAGCTAGCAAATGCTAGCTAGATAGCAAACTTCCCATTCTAAATCGTCCAGCAGAATTAATGCATCCCCAAAATAAACAAATGTAATGGAAAATGCAATTTCTCTCTCCTGTCTTGATGTTTTCTCATCTACAACGTTAGCAATCTATTATGCCTGGAGTTTGTATAAAGTTCTTCATGACCTCGTCCTTTTACAAAGGGACAAGTTTGAGGTCATCGTTATTTTGAGAGTGTTGCGAAGATGGGTAGCCTTAATTCCTTGATATGGCTTAATTCTGGGATAAATAAATATTTGCACCAATGAATCACATCAAAATTGAGAATATTCTTCAACGAGTGCAAGGTTACATGATGAAATAAGAGTTTATTATTCAACCAGAAGTGTTACATCTGCTCCTGACACACCCTCTACTGCTCATCCTGTTTCCTTGACCTGCCGCCACTCCCCCAGCTCTCTCTCCCTCTGTGTGTGTGTGTGTGTGTGTGTGTGTGTGTGTGTGTGTGTGTGTGTGTGTGTGTGTGTGTGTGTGTGTGTGTGTGTGTGTGTGTGTGTGTGTGTGTGTGTGTGTGTGTGTGTGTGTGTGTGTGGGTGGGCAGAGAGGGCGGTAAGCAAGTGGAGTGGGTCTAGGGTGTCAGGTAGGGTGGAGGTGATATGGTCCTTGACTAGTCTCTCAAAGCACTTCATGATGACGGAAGTGAGTGCTACGGGCGGTAGTCGTTTAGCTCAGTTACCTTAGCTTTCTTTGGAACAGGAATAACAATGGTGGCCCACTTGAAGCATGTGGGAACAGCAGACTGGTATAGGGATTGATTGAATATGTCCGTAAACACACCGGCCAGCTGGTCTGCGCATGCTCTGAGGACGCGGCTGGGGATGCCGTCTGGGCCTGCAGCATTGCAGGGTTAACACATTTAAATGTCTTACTCACCTCGGCTGCAGTGAAGGAGAGACCGCATGTTTTCGTTGCAGGCCTTGTCAGTGGCACTGTATTGTCCTCAAAGCAGGCAAAAAAGTTATTTAGTCTGCCTGGGAGCAGGACATCCTGGTCCGTGACTGGGCTGGATTTCTTCCTCTGTAGTCCGTGATTGACTGTAGACCCTGCCACATGCCTCTTGTGTCTGAGCCGTTGAATTGAGATTCTACTTTGTCTCTGTACTGACGCTTAGCTTGTTTGATAGCCTTGCGGAGGAATAGGCTGCACTGTTTGTATTCGGTCATGTTACCAGACACCTTGCCCTGATTAAAAGCAGTGGTTCGCGCTTTCAGTTTCACGCGAATGCTGCCATCAATCCACGGTTTGTGGTTAGGAATGTTTTAAGCGTTGCTATGGGAACGACATCTTCAACGCACGTTCTAATGAACTCGCACACCGAATCAGTGTATTCGGCAATGTTGTTATATGACACAATACCGAAACATATTCCAGTCCACGTGCTGGAAGCAGTCTTGGAGTGTGGAGTCAGCTTGGTCGGACCAGCGTTGGACAGACCTCAGCGTGGGAGCCTCTAGTTTTAGTTTCTGTCTGTAGGCAGGGATCAGCAAAATGGAGTCGTGGTCAGCTTTTCCAAAAGGGGGCGGGGCAGGGCCTTATATGCGTCGCGGAAGTTAGAGTAACAATGATCCAAGGTTTTCCACCCCTGGTTGCGCAATCGATATGCTGATAAAATTTAGGAGTCTTGTTTTCAGATAAGCCTTGTTAAAATCCCCAGCTACAATGAATGCAGCCTCCGATAAACAACAACATTGATGAGTACGCTGATTCGGTGAGCGAGTTCATTAGGAAAGTACATTGATGATGTCACCCATACCAACTATTAAAACATTCCCAAACCAGGAACTGTGGATTGATGGCAGCATTCGCATCAAACTGAAAGTGTGAATCACTGCTTTTAACCAGGGCAAGGTGACCGGAAATTTGACCGACTACAAACAGTGTAGCTATTCCCTCTGCAAGGCAATCAAACAAGCTAAGTGTCAGTATAGAGACAAAGTAGAGTCGCAATTCAATGGCTCAGACAAAAGATGTATGTGGCAGGGTCGACAGTCAATAACAGATTACAAAAAGAAAACCAGCCCTGTCGCGGACCAGGATGTCTTGCTCCCAGACAGACTAAATATTTTTTTTTTGCCTGCTTTGAGGACAATACAGTGCCACTGACACGGCCCGCAACGAAAACTTGCAGGCTCTCCTTCACTGCAGCCGACGTGGATAAAACATTTAAACGTGTTAACCCGCAAGGCTGCAGGCCCAGATGGCATCCCCAGCGGCTTCCTCAGAGCATGCGCAGACCAGCTGGCTGGTGTTTTTACGGACATATTCAATCAAGCCTTATCCCAGTCTGCTGTTCCCACATGCTTCAAGAGGGCCACCGTTGTCCCTGTTCCCAAGAAAGCTAAGGTTACTGAGCAAAACGACTACTTCCCCGTAGCACTCACTTCCGTCATCATGAAGTGCTTTGAGAGACTAGTCAAGGTCCCCCACTCCAATTTGCTTACCGCCAAATAGGTCCACAGACGACGCAATCTCAACCACACTGCACACTGCCCAAACTCATCTGAACAAGAGGAAAACCTATGTGAGAATGCTGTTCATCGTCTACAGCTCAGCATGGGGATAGGGCTGTCTACTGCCCCCGCTGGAGTAATTGCGTGCCCATAGTAAACATATTTTTTTTTGTCAAAAGTTGTTAATATATGCAAAAAAATATATATTATTAAATAGAAAACACTCTAAAGCTTCTAAAACCGTTTAAATTATGTCTGTATGTAAAGCAGAACTCTCAGGGCAGTCATTCTCCCAAACTCTCTCTTGTCATCATAAAAGTTGGCCCAACTTTGACGTCATCGCCCCACCCTTCCCAAGCAGTTACAGGTCTGGGAAAAGTCTCTTGTCTTCAGCGCGATGTCAGCTTTCAATGGGGCTTCTCATTGTGAGAATCGCGCGCTCACGAGAGTGTTGGCGGGCCGAAACCTTTCGGTCACGTGAAAAAACAGGTCACTTTTATGCGCGCTCTGCTCAGGTCCTGTCTTTTTTTCAAGATCGATTATACAATGCATGCGTTTCTGTTCGTCCTCACGATTGCTGTACACCTTTATAACATGTCAAAGCTTGATTATTAAGTTAGTTTGACAAGTTTAATCGACATATAATATGTAAGTTCGACGTTTTTGGTGCGCATCCACTTGACTTTTGGCTACATTTCAACCGAAATGTGTCGTGTTTGAGAACCGAAAGACACAGACTGCAAAACTAAACGCTGTTTTTGGTAAGTATAATTCCTTCCAGGTCTTCTGTTGGAAGAACAGCAAAGGTAAGGGAATATTTATGTGGTAAATTTGGGTTTATGTGGACTCAAGATAGAGGAGCCATAATGCTACTTTTTGAGCGCCGACTCATAGTATAGCCTAGTGAACGAAACATGTAACGTTAAAAATAAATGTAACACAGCGATTGCATTCAGAAGAAGTGTATCTAACTATATATGTAGAACATGCATATTTAGTCAAAGTTTATGATGTGTATTCCTTGTTAGCTGACGTTATCTGCCGGAGCTATCGTCATTTCTCAGGACATTTGAGTAGCATTTTTGAACGATGCATCATTGTAAACAGAGATTTATGGATATATATAGCATATTATTGAAAAAAACATAAATGTACTGTGTAACATGTTATATTACTGTCATCTGATGCAGATTTCAAAAGGTTAGTGCATTATTTTTCTTTAATCCTGCGTTTGTTGATTGCATATTTTTTCAACTTGGCTATGCAAATTAGCCGTGTCTTCGGTGGTGGTTTGACATAAATATGTGCTATGTTTTCGCCGTAAAACATTTTAGAAATCTGACTTGCTGGGTAGATAAACAAGGTGTTTATCTTTCATTTGAGCCATTGGACTTGTTAATGTGTGGAGGTTAAATATTATTAGGAATATTTTTTTATGCGTCCATGCGCCACCTTCCAGCTGAACGTGGGGGTGTTCCAAAATTGGAACCCTAGTCCCCTTCTGGTTAACACCATAGTACCATCCAAACTCGCACTCAACGTCAACAAAACAAAGGAGATGATTGTGGACTTCAGGAAAAAGCAGAGGGAGCACCCCCATATCCACATCGATGGTAGTGGACAGCAGCGCCTCTTCAACCTCAGTAGGCTGAAGAAATGTGGCTTGTCACCAAAAGCACTCACAAACTTCTACGATGCACAATCGAGAGCATCCTGTCGGGCTGTATCACCGCCTGGTACGGCAACTGCTCCTCCCAAAACCGCAAGGCTCTCCAGAGCGTAGTGAGGTCTGCACAACGCATCACCGGGGGCAAACTACCTGCCCTCCAGGACACCTACACCACCCGATGTCACAGGAAGGCCATAAAGATCATCAAGGACAACAACCACCCGAGCCACTGCCTGTTCACCCTGCTATCATCCAGAAGGCGAGCTCAGTACAGGTGCATCAAAGCATGGACTGAGAGACTGAAAAAAAGCTTCTACCAAGGCCATCAAATTGGTAAACAGCCACCACTAACATTGAGTGGCTGCTGCCAACATACTGACTCAACTCCAGCCACTTTAACAATGTACAAATGTATCACTATCCACTTCATATAATGTTTACATACTCTACATTTTAAAAATATGTTATTTTACCAAGTAAGTTGACTGAGAACACATTCTCATTTACAGCAACAACCTTGGGAATAGTTACAGGGGAGAGGAGGGGGATGAATGAGCCAATTGTAAACTGGGGATTATTAGGTGACCGTGATGGTTTGAAGGCCAGATTGGGAATTTAGCCAGGACACCAGGGTTAACACCCTTACTCTTAAGATAAGTGCCATGGTATCTTTAATGACCTCAGAGAGTCAGGACACGTTTAACGTCGCAGCCGAAAAGGCGGCACCCTACACAGGGCAGTGTCCCCAATAACTGGCCTTGTGATTTGTTTTAGACCAGAGGAAAGAGTGCCTCCTACTGGCCCTCCAACACCACTTCCAGCTACATCTGGTCTCCCATCCAAGGACTGACCAGGACCAACCCTGCTTAACTTCAGAAGCAAGCAAGCAAGCAAGGGGTATGCAGGGTGGTATGCTGCTGGCATTACTCATCTCATATGTATATACTGTACTCTATACCATCTACTGCATCTTGCCATCTTGATGTAATACATGTATCACTAGCCACTTTAAACAATGCCACTTTTATATGTTTACATACCCTACATTACTCATCTCATATGTATATACTGTACCCGATACCATAAACTGCATCTTGCCTATGCCGTTCTGTACCATCACTCATTCATATATTTTTACGTACACATTCTTCATTCCTTTACACTTGTGTGTATAAGGTATTTGTTGTGAAATTGTTAGGTTAGATTACTCGTTGGTTATTACTGCATTGTCGGAAACGAGAAGCACTCACATTAACATCTGCTAACCATGTGTATGTGACACATAAAATTGGATTTGATTTGATTTTGATTTGATTCTGGAAAGGTGGATTTTAAAAAGTAAATTGTTTGGTCACAGACCTGGATAGTAAGACAGAACTCTGCAGGCTATCTCTGCAGTAGATTGCAACTCCTCCCCTTAGGCAGTTATTGTTCTATCTTGTCGGAAAATGTTATAGTTAGTGATGGACATTTTAGCGTTTTGTTGGCCTTCCTAAGCCAGGATTCAGACACAGCTAGGACTTCCGGGTTGGCAGAGTGTGCTAAAGCAGTGAATAAAACAAACGTAGGGGAGGAGGCTTCTAATGTTAACATGCATGAATCCAATGCTTTTCGGTTACAGAAGTCAACAAATGAGAGGGCCTGGGGAATGGGAGTGGAGCTAGGCATTGCAGGGCCTGGATTAACCTCTACATCACCAGAGGAGCAGTGGGTACGGCTAAGGGCTATAAGGACACGTCGTCTCCGTAGGTTTGGGGCAGATAGTAAAAGGAGCAGGTTTCTGGGCGGTAGAATAGATTCAATGCATAATGTATACACAAAGGTATGGTAGAATGTGAATACAGTTAAAGTAAACCTAGGCATTGAGTGACGATGAGAGAGGTATTGTCTCTAGAGACATCAATTCCACCAAGTGAGGTCACAGCATGTGTGAGGGTGGGACAAGAGGGTTAGCTGAGGCATATTGAGCAGGGCTGGAGGCTCTACAGTGAAATAAGACAATAAGCACTACCCAAAACAGCAATGGACAAGGCGCATATTGACATTAGGGAGAGGCATGCGTAGCCGAGTGATCAAAGGGTCCAATGAATATCTGGACGGCCTGAGACACAGCGATTCGGACAGCTTGCGGGCCGGGGCTAGCAGGCTAAAAGAAGGGCCCTAGAGGGACGTCGCGACGGAAGAAGTCTGTTGTTGTAGCCCCCTCATGCGGTTACGTCGCCAGACCAGTCGTGCTGGATCAGCAGGTGTCCGTGTAGTAAAAGGGTCCAGGCCAATTGGCAAAATAGGAATAGCAGCCCAATAAATTGACTGATGGACCAATACAGCTAACAGTCCGGTATGCCCTAGATAGCTAATGGGCCGCGGCTAGCAGGCTAGCAGATGGGCATTCAGGGGACGTGCCGCAACGGAGGAGCCACTGGTAGTCCAGTCATGATGGATCGGCGGGGATCCCCAGACGGCAATAAAGGGGTCCAGGCCAATTGGCAAAATAGGTATTGTAGCCCAAGGAGTGGCTGATGGTCCTCTTCAGCTAGCCTGGAGATGGGCTTAGCATAGGCTAGCTCCAGGCTAATTGGTGCTTGCTTCGGGACAGGGACGTCAGCCAGGAGAAGGCAATCAGATAGCAGCTAGCTAGCTGCGGTGATCCAGGTGAAGAGGTTCAGAACTTGAGGGTAGGAATCCAGCGATATGGAAAAAAGGAGTCCGATAAGCTTCGGGTTGAAACCCGCTGTACAGACTGACAGGCAGGAGTTGTCCTGGCTAAAGGTTAGCTGATGACCGCGAGCAGTGGTTAGCTGGCTAGCTTCTGTTGGGGGTTCCGGTTCAGAGGTAAAGAAAATAGAAGATCCATCCCACATTGGGTGAGGCGGGTTACAGGAGAGTATGTTGAAGTTGGGTTTAAGAAAAATATTTTAAAAAATATATGCAAAGAAAAAATATATAAAAAGATGTATACACGACAAGACGTCTGACTGCTACGCCATATTGGATTTAGGATTTAACAGTCTGATGACCTTGAGATAGAAGCTGTTTTTCACTCACCCTGCTGTGTTGAGGATCAGCTAAGTGGAGGTGTTGTTTTCTACCTTCACCACCTGGGGTGTTCCATCAGGAGGTCCTGTACCCAGTTGCACAGGGCAGGGTTCAAACACAGGACCCCGAGCTTAACGATGAGTTTGGAGGTTACTATGTGGTTGAATGCTGAGCTATAGTCAATGAACAGGATTCTTACGTAGGTATTACTCTTGTCCAGGTGGGATAGGGCGGTGTGCAGTAAGATGGCGATTGCATCGTCTGTGGATCTATTGGGGTGGTAGGCAAATTAAAGTGGGTCTGGAGTCTCAGGTAAGGTAGAGGTGAAAGCACTTCATTATGACAGGAGTGCTACTGTAGTCATTTAGTTCAGTTACCTTGCTTTCTTGGGTACAATAACAATTAGTGAACATCTTGAAGCAAGTGGGGACAGCAGACAATGACAGGGAGAGATTGAATATGTCCGTAAACACTGTTTTGGTCAGCCATATTATTTTATTTGACACTTAATACGCATTTACTGTAGTCATTTATTTCTATTTAACCTCTTCAGATGGTTAAAATAGTTATTTTTCTATGATGTTGAACTCAATATTAGGAAGGCATTCTTAATGTTTTGTACACTCAATGTACAGTATATCCATTGTTAAGCTGGTACTACTTATGAGAAATAAGTAGTGTGTCACGCCCTGGTCGAAGTATTTTGTGTTTATCTTTATGTATTGGGGCAGGCCAGGGTGTGGCATGGGGTTTTTTGTATTGTGGTGTGTTTTGTCTTGGGGTTTTGGTATATAGTGGGATTGTAGCTAGTGGGGTGATCTAGCAGAGTCTATGGCTGTCTGAGTGGTTCTCAATCAGAGTCAGGTGTTTATCGTTGTCTCTGATTGGGAACCATATTTAGGCAGCCATATTCTTTGGTTGTGTTGTGGGTGATTGTCCTTAGTGTCCAGATGTCCTTGTTCTGTGTTAGTTTACACAAAGTATAGACTGTTTCGGTTTTCGTTACGTTTATTGTTTTGTAGTGTTTGTGTTTTTCGTGTCTACGTTGTTTATTAAACATGGATCGCAATATACACACTGCAGTTTGGTCCGACTCTCCTTCACCACATGAAAACCGTAACATAGTGAGTGAATTCGGAAAGTATTCAGACCCCTTGAAGTTTTCCAAATGTTGTTACATTACAGCATATTCTAAAATTGATTTAAAAAATGTTTATCCTCGTCAATCTAAAAACAAAACCCCATAATAAAAGAAAAAACTTGTTTTTCAAAAAAGTTGCACATTTATTAAAGCAAAAACAGAAATACCTTATTGACATAAGTATTCTGAGCCTTTGCTATGAGACTTGAAATTGAGATCAGGTGCATCCTGTTTGATTGGTGGAGTCCACCTGTAGTAAATTCATTTGATTGGACATGATTTGGAAAGGCACACACCTGTCTAGGATTGTGTCGAGGCGCAGATCTGGGAAAGGGTACCATCATTCTTAAATGGAAGAAGTTTGGAACCAGGAGCACTCTTCTTAGAGCTAGCCGCCCGGCCAGCAATCGGTTGTCATCAAGGCAAAGGGTGGCTACTTTGAAGAATCCAAAATATATTTAGATTTCTTTAAAAAAAATGTATATGTTATTTCATAGTTTTGATGTCTTCACTGTTATTCTACAATGTAGAACATTTAAAAAGATTAAGAAAAACCCTTGAATGAGTAGGTGTGTCAAAACGTTTGACTGGTACCGTATACTTAAATCATACTTCATGAATATATTTTAGAACAATTTAAATATATTTAATGTACATTTTATTTGTATTTTATTAGCATTATGTCTATAAAAATTAATTTAAAATTAACTAAATTGGACCACTTTTTTGTACTTAAGTATATTCTTAGTATATTAGACAACGAGCAAAACAAATATACAGTGCCTTGCGAAAGTATCCGGCCCCCTTGAACTTTGCGACCTTTTGCCACATTTCAGGCTTCAAACATAAGGATATAATATAATAATATTGAAATGGAAGGAGTATCAGACCACTGCAAATCTACCAAGACCTGGCCGTCCCTCTAAACTTTCAGCTCATACAAGGAGAAGACTGATCAGAGATGCAGCCAAGAGGCCCATGATCACTCTGGATGAACTGCAGAGATCTACAGCTGAGGTGGGAGACTCTGTCCATAGGACAACAATCAGTCATATATTGCACAAATCTGGCCTTTATGGAAGAGTGGCAAGAAGAAAGTCATTTCTTAAAGATATCCATAAAAGTGTTGTTTAAAGTTTGCCACAAGCCACCTGGGAGACACACCAAACATGTGGAAGAAGGTGCTCTGGTCAGATGAAACCAAAATTGAACTTTTTGGCAACAATGCAACACGTTATGTTTGGCGTAAAAGCAACACAGCTCATCACCCTGAACACACCATCCCCACTGTCAAACATGGTGGTGGCAGCATCATGGTTTGGGCCTGCTTTTTCTTCAGCAGGGACAGGGAAGATGGTTAAAATTGATGGGAAGATGGATGGAGCCAAATACAGGACCATTCTGGAAGAAAACCTGATGGAGTCTGCAAAGACCTGAGACTGGGACAGAGATTTGTCTTCCAACAAGACAATGATCCAAAACATAAAAGCAAAATCTACAATGGAATTGTTCAAAAATAAACATATCCAGGTGTTAGAATGGCCAAGTCAAAGTCCAGACCTGAATCCAATCGAGAATCTGTGGAAAGAACTGAAAACTGCTGTTCACAAATGCTCTCCATCCAACCTCACTGAGCTCGAGCTGTTTTGCAAGGAGGAATGGTAAAAAATGTCAGTCTCTCGATGTGCAAACTGATAGAGACATACCCAAGCGACTTACAGCTGTAATCGCAGCAAAAGGTGGAGCTACAAAGTATTAACTTAAGGGGCTGAATAATTTTTGCACTCCAATTTTTCAGTTTTTGATTTGTTAAAAAGTTTGATAAATCCAATAAATGTCGTTTCACTTCATGATTGTGTCCCACTTGTTGTTGATTCTTCACAAAAAAATACAGTTTTATATCTTTATGTTTGAAGCCTGAAAATGTGGCAAAGGTCGCAAGTTCAAGGGGGCCGGATACTTTTCAAGTAAGGCACTGTACTTTGAATACACCTTACATACATTTTATGTATATTTATCATTTGAAATATGCACAAAAAAATTGAATTTAATTCTTGTATTTCTTTACCAACAAAGTGTATTTTTAATGTGTTTCAAGTATACTTTTACAAATACATTTCTGATCATTAATCACATTAGCTATTGTGATTGGCATTTTTTCAGCCAATGGTATTTACAAAGCAGTTGTTGGCTGGAGCAGCATTTTGCACTTTTGAGAACTGTGCACCATTTGCAGTTCACACTTTAGTTGTTCACATCACGGTAATAAATTGGCATTTCAATACAATGTTTTATATGTAATCTGTAATTAAAAAAATCCAAGATTTTTCAACCTGAAAAATTAACATCTAAACATTTGAATAAGCTAAATATGAGGAACAATATCATATTAGAAATCAAAACTTCAACTGCAGAAAGGATGATTGGGAATGTGGAAATTGTTGTGCACGTGCTTGAAAGTATACTTTAAATATATTTTGTGGACTTTTATATTGAATATACTTTTTGAAAGTACAGGAGGGAAAAAGTATGAGGTGAGTATGAGGCCTTGCTGCATACAAGATGTTTGTTTAGGAATACATTCTGTAATTCTGTATTTTGGTATTATTATTTTCACTTGTCATTTAAATAATTATTGTGGAGTCACTTACAATGTTGTTGATCCATCCTAAATGGTCTCCCCATCACAGCCAATGAACTCTGTAACTGTTTTACGATCACCAATGCTCCTCGTAACATCCCTGACCAGTTTCATTCCTGTCCTGCAGCTCAGTTTAGAAAGATAACTGTATGCGGGTGGTTTAATACATAATCCACAACATAATAATTAACTTGACCATGCTTAAAGAGATAGTCCATTTCTGATTTGATATTGCGTCGTGATTCACTGCCCTTTTATGACACTCTTCGGAAGGCTCCCTAGTCTTTGTAGTTGAATCTTTGCTTGAAATTCAATATTTGACGAGGGACCTTACGAGGGTATGTATGGGGGACAGAGGAACGTTTAGTCATAAATAGTTTTGATGTCAATCCTTATTATTTATTGTACAATATTATTTAATTTGTTAAAACTTCTTAGGGACAGGGTTTCCTGAATTTCCAACAGACTGAAGTGCCCAAAGTAAACTGCCTGTTACTCAGGCCCAGAAGCCAGGAAATGCATATAATTGGTAGCATTGGATATAAAACACTTTGAAGTTTCTAAAACTGTTAAAAATAATGTGTCTGACACTATAACAAAATTAATATGGCAGGCATATCTTAGAAGAAAAACCACCAGATATATATATTTTTAGGTCCCAGGATATTACAATGGATAGCTATGGGTCCATGTAATTCCGGCTCCCAGATTGCAATTCCTATGGCTTCAACTAGATGTCAACAGTCTTTGTTCAAGGTTTCAGGCTTGTTTTTTCAAAAACGAGCAAGAAGTTTTAGTTTTGGTGAAGAGAGCACCGGAACAATATCAGTCTTTCTGCGCGAGGAAGAGGGGTATGCTTACATACATTAAGGGAAGATTTCGGCAGTTGCTGTATGGTTAGTGAGAAAGTCCATATTGCAAATGTACGGTCCCTTACTAGACGTCCGAAATCGTTTGTAAAATTTGCGGGACGGCGTCGGGCGAGCGCAGGCAGGAGAAGTCATCAAATGAACTTTGTCGGACATTCGGTTTCCGTTTTACAAAAATAATAAGATTTTGGTCATTTTCCGCTGTCCCGGAATATCCCACAAGAGGGCATAAGCAATCATATTGCTATTGGACAAAACATCACGATTCACGACGAGGCCTTATCTCGAAAACGGAAAATATTACGAAGCCGGAAACTCGGTGAGCGTAGGTTTGGCATAATGGGCAGTTGGCTCCGAACAAGATGGCATCTAGGCCTCAACGGTTTTTGAGTTATGGCCATTTATCTGGGATTAAAGGTCCAAAATGAAAATAGAAAAATTATATTCCACTTCACGTCAAAGTCAAGGAGCCTCCGGTGTCAATAAAAAAAGAACCAGCCATTTATCTATCGTCATTTAAGAGAAATCGTACGATGACAGATTGGTGATGTTCACGGATAGGTGTTTTTTTTCAACAGTTACAGATCCAGTTGCGGGGTGTTCTTCACGAATCTTTTTAAAAGTGTGCTGCGGAGCTCTGCGAGATTTCTGTGATTTTCTATGATTTTCTATGAAATAACACACACTCACTAAACCCTCTGTAAATAACTCAGTTCTTAACGTAAAGACTTAAAACTCAGGATTCTGTAAAGGCATACCCCCAGGAGTTTATTTATAGCTTCCTGTGCCAACCGGAAGTGCCTTAAATGGTGTCACAGTGGCAGTTTCAAGGGTTAAAAAGGTCAGATCTTTTCAAAACTTCATATGTGTGATTAGGCAAC
>NC_068442.1:15407077-15423571 GCF_023373465.1 Oncorhynchus keta | reverse complement strand
CACGTCACAATGCTGCAGTCACCTTGAGAAACAACACAAAGGGCAGGCTCATTTCTGGCACATTGACAGCCATATAAGGAGACATTGGAACACAGCGCCTTCAGAATCTGGGCATTTCCTGTATGAAACTTCATCTTGGTTCTCGCCTGTAGCATTAGTTCTGGGGCACTTCCACTGAAAAGGCAATACGGGAAATTCACATTTTTGGGGGAAATATGTAGCTTTCACACATTAACAAGTCCAATACAGCATATGAAAGATAAACATCTTGTTAAGCTACCCATCGTGTCCGATTAAAAATACTTTACAGCAAAAACACAACATATGATTGTTAGATCACCACCAAATCCAAAAAAAAAAAACACACACCCATTTTTTCCCAGCCAAAGATAGTCACAAAAGCAGAAAGAGATAAAAATTAATCACTAACCTTGATAATCTTCATCAGATGACACCATAGGACATCATGCATGTTACACAATACATTTATGTTTTTGTTCGATAAATGTGCATATTTATGTCCACAAATCTCGGTTAACATTGGCTCCATGTTCAGAAATGTAATTACAGAGAGTCACGTGAAATAACAGAAATACTCATCATAAACTTTGATGAAAGATACACGTTTTACATATAAGTAAAGATACACTTGTTCTTAATGCAACCGCTGTGTCAGATTTTTAAAAACTTTACAGAAAAAGCATACCATGCAATAATCTGAGACGGCGCTCAGAAATACACAACATTTCTCCGCCATGTTGGAGTCAACAGAAATCTGAAATTACATCATAAATATTCCCTACCTTTGATGATCTTTCATCAGAATGCAGTACCAGGAATCCTAGTTCCGCAATAAATCATTGTTTTGTTCGGTGATGTTCATTACTAGTGTCCAAGTAGCTACTTCTGCTAGCACGTTTAGTTCACATGTCCAAACGCTGGCGCTGGTCCATGCGAACTCGGACGAAACTTAAAAAGTTATATTCCAGGTCGAATAAACTGGTCAAATTAAGTAGTGAATCAATCTTCAGGATGTTGTTTTCATATATATCCAATAACGTTCCAACCGAGCATTAGTTTTTGTCTACATAGTAATGGAACGCATGGCGATATCATGAGAAATGCGCATGACCAGGAACTGGCATTCTGCCAGACCACTGACTCAAATAGCTGCCATCCAGCTCCACAACAAACTAGGGGCTCCATTCCACGTTCTACTGACTGTTGTAGTAGAAGGCGTTAGAACAGCGAACAGATCCATATCTTACTGGGATGTGAGTTTAACATCAACCCGCCCCCAGAATTTCCACTTCCTGTTTGGAAGTGTGCCTCATATGAGTTCTGTTATACTCACAGAGATAATTCAAACCGTTTTAGAAATTTCAGAGTGTTTTCTATCCAATAGTAATAATAATAATAATATGCATATATTAGCATCTGGGACAGAGTAGGAGGCAGTTTACTATGGACATGCAATTCATCCAAAGTGAAAATGCTGCCCCCTATCCCTAAAAAGTTAACAAGAATTTAAGCGTTTGGCTGATATAAGACACTTATATGTACATAAATGTTTAAAATCCATAATATTCATGATTATTGTTTTGAATTGTGCACCCTCCTGTTTCACCGCAAGTTGTCTAGCGGGACTCCTATACCTAATTAAAGTTAGAGGGGAAGACATACGTTTCCAGCTTCAGAGATTTTGGCAGCAGGGAAATGGAAGGAAACGCGGCCAAAGTAAGTGTTGGCTTTGGGGATGACCAGTGCAATATACCCTGCTGCAGCGAGTGCTACGGGTGGGTGTTGCTACAGTGACCAGTGAGCTGGAGATAAGGTGGGGCTTTACCTAGCAAAGACTTACAGATGACCAGGAGTTTGTGGGTTTGGAGACAAATATGTAGTGACTGCCAGCCATCAAGAGCATACAGATAGCAGTGGTGGTGTCACGACTTCCACCGAATGTGGCCCCTCTCCCTGTTCGAGCGGTGCTCGGTGGTCGTCGTCGCCGGCTTACTAGCTGCCACCGATCCATTTTCTTTTCCTTTGTGTCTATCTGTATTGTTTACACCTGTGTCTTATTAGTTGATTTCGGTGGGTATATTTACCTCCGCTGCCTGCTAGTCTTATTGCAGGATTGTTTTTCTGTGGTTACGTTCGTTAGGGGGTGTGTCTGCTCCACTAGGTTTTCTTTTCTCATGGCAGTTGTGCCGCTCGGGTATGAGTTTAGGGAGTAAAGATTTCTCCCCTGTGTGTAAAACTATTTTGTCACTGGGACATCCTTGCTCTCCTGCTCCTGATTCCTGCACCTCCCTCCATTAGGACGCTCGTAACAGGTGGGTAGTATGGGGGCTTTGGTGACAAAACGGATGGCATTGCGATAGTCTACATCCAGTTTGCTGAGTAGAGTGTAGGGGGCTATTTTGTAAATGACATTTCCGAAGTTAAGGAGGGTATGTTTGCATGAGTGAAGGAGGTTTTGTTGTGACATAGGAAGCCGATTCTAGATTGAATTTTGGATTGGAGATACTTAATGTGAGTCTACAGTCTAACCAGACACCTAGATATTTGTAGTTGTCCACATGTTCTAGGTCAGAACAGTCCAGAGTAGTGATGCTAGTCGGTCGGGGGAGGGTGCAGACAGTAATCGATTGAAGAGCATGCACTTAGTTTTATTAGCATTTAGAAGCATTTGTAGGCCACGGAAGGAGTGTTGTATAGCGTTGAAGTCGTTTCGAGGTTTGTTAGCACGATGTCCAAAGAAGGTCCAGGTGTATACAGAATGGTGTCGTCTGCGTAGTGCTGGATCAGAGAATCACCAGCAGCAACAGCGACATCATTGATATACACAGAGAAAAGAGTCGGCTCGAGAATTGAACCCTGTGGAACCCCCATAGAGACTGCCAGAGGTCCGGACAACAGGCCCTCCAATTTGACACACTGAACTCTATCTAAGAAGTAGTTATTGAACCAGGTGAGGCAGTCATCTGAGAAGCAAAGGCTATTGAGTCTGCCGATAATAATACAGTGATTGACAGTCGAAAACCTTGGCCAGGTTGATGAAGACGGGCACAGTACTGTCTTTTATCGATGGCAGTTATGATATAATTTCAGTCTTGAGCGTGGCTGAGGTGCACCCATGACCAGCTCGGAAACCAGATTGCATAGTGGTGGTGTCGTGTCTTTGGCTATGCCGGATTAAGTGATATGAAATGCTATTCTATAAAATAATTTCTCCGTAAATAACACTATCTGATTAAGCTAATCAGGCAAATGTAATTAACTAGAAAGTCGGGGCATCACAAAATAATGTTTATAGGGCTGTTATCTTCCGAATAAACTCTAAAGAAATCTTTGACATTAATAGCAGTCAATATTTAATCGTCACCTTGTTAACTTGTCTTTTGAAGATTTTTAGAAAGACAGGGTAGGATGGATATATAGGTCTATAATAGTTTGGGTCTAGGATTGTCTCCCCTTTGAAGAGGGGGATGACCGTGCAGCTTTACAGTCTTTGGGGGATCTCAGACAAGATGAAAGAGAGGTTGAATAGGCTAGTAATAGGGGGTTGCAAAACATTTTGGCGGATCATTTGTGAAAGAGAGAGTCCAAACTGTCTATCCCAGCTGATTTGTAGGGATCCAATTTCGCAGTTCTTTCAGAACATCGGCTGTCTGGGTTTTGGGTGAAGGAGACACTGGGGGGGGCGGGGGAGAAGTTTCTGGCAGGGGTGCTGAGGTGTTGGCCGGGGTAGGGGTAGCCAGGGTAAAGCATGCCAGCCATAGGAAAAATGCTGGATTTATCGGTGGTGACAGTGTTTCCTATCCTCAGTGTAGTGGGCATCTGGGAGGAGGTACTCTTATTCTCCATGGACTTTACAGTGTCCCAAAACATTTTGGAATTAGTGCTACAGGAAGCAAAATTCTGTTTGAAAAGCTAGCCTTAGCATTACTATCTGACTGAGTATAAAGTTGCATATCGTGGGGCTATTTTGTGCTAATGCAGAACGCCACAGGATGTTTTTGTGCTGGAATAAGGGCAATCAAGTCTGGGTTGAACCAAGGGCAATATCTGTTCTTAGTTCTACATTTTTTGAATGGGGCATGCTTATTTAAGATGGAGAGGCACTTTTGAAAAGCAACCAGGCATCCTCTACTGATGAGATAAGGTCAATATCCTTCCAGGATACCCAGGCCAGGTCAATTAGAAAGACCTGTCAATGTAAGGCCAAATGCAGGAGATGAGAATCAGGTACAGGGAGTGAACTTTAACACAGACAGACATGCAACGGAACAGGGACAGCGTCTGGACATTAACCCGACACAACAAACAATGCTACTACACGGAACAACATGGAGGAGCAGACATATATGCAGGGGAAAAACAAACAAAGTGAGGGAGTTAGGTGAGTCCAATGACCACATCTGAGCGTAATGATGGTAACAGGTGCTTATGATGACAGGTAGCCTGGCGCCCTCAAGCGCCAGGTGGGGAGCGGGAGCAGGCATGACAGTTGATCATTGCTAAACAGACATTTTTATGTCTTGCCATAGATTTTCAAGCCGATTTAAGTCAAGTCTCACTGGAACATTCAAGTTGTCTTGCTAAGCAACTCCTGTGTATATTTGACCTTGTGTTTTAGGTTGTTGTCCTCACTGAAAGGTGAATTTGTCACCTTTGGAAAGCAGATTGAACCAGGTTTTCCTCTAGCATTTTGCCTGTGCTTAGCTCTATTCCATTGCTTTTCATCTTAACAATTCCCTAGTCCTTGCCAATGACAAGTTACCCATAACATGATGCAGCCACCACCATGCTTAAAGATATGCAAATTGTCCCGGCAGTCATTTGATTAGCTGTTCAGCAGTCTTAACAATTGTGGAAGTTGTTCAGAAGCCTTTTGGACCTAGTCTTGGCTCTCCGGTACCGCTTGCCGTGCGGTAGCAGAGGGAACAGTCCAGGATCCAGTTTCAGAGGGAGGTGTTTAATCTCAGAGTCCTTAGTTTAGTAAGGGAATACCCCCCTGTATTGGACAAAAATGAATGGCATGTCATTGGCATCGGACAAACCATATACACATTGGCCAATACCACCCAATTCGGCGTTGATTCATCCAAAGTGTATTGCAAATGCCATATGGTAATTGCCAGTTGTAACACTTTAAAAATTCAACAGGGGGCAAATGCGCTCCACCGGGGTTTTTCATATTGGATATGTAACCCAAATTAATGTCCAAAAGTAAAATTTTGAAAAAATGAACTTTTTTCAAAAACTTATCACCCCTTAAAAAAGTGCTTTCTGGACCGTTTTTCGAAATTCTTTCGATTTTTTGTCAATTACACATGTGTAAGAACTGTATGAATATACTTTTGTCCAATTTTATTATCATAATTTTTTAATTTTTTTATATGCGCATAAGGAATATGTTTTGTCCAATTCCAATATGATTTCATAGGAAGTCAAAAGTCAAAAGTCAAAAATGTCAAAATTTTGTAAAAAACTTCACACACCCATAAAAAAGTGCTTTCTGGACCGTTTTTCGAAATTCTTTCGATTTTTTGTCAATTACACATGTGTAAGAACTGTATGAATATACTTTTGTCCAATTTTATTATCATAATTTTTTTTTTTTTTACATGCGCATAAGGAATATGTTTTGTCCAATTCCAATATGATTTCATAGGAAGTCAAAAGTCAAAAGTCAAAAATGTCAAAATTTTGTAAAAAACTTCACACACCCATAAAAAAGTGCTTTCTGGACCGTTTTTCGAAATTCTTTCGATTTTTTGTCAATTACACATGTGTAAGAACTGTATGAATATACTTTTGTCCAATTTTATTATCATAATTTTTTTTTTTTTTTACATGCGCATAAGGAATATGTTTTGTCCAATTCCAATATGATTTCATAGGAAGTCAAAAGTCAAAAGTCAAAAATGTCAAAATTTTGTAAAAACTTCACACACCCTTAAAAAGTGCTTTCTGGACCGTTTTTTGAAATTCTTTCAATTTTTTTGTCAATTACACATGTGTAAGAACTGTATGAATATACTTTTGTCCAATTTTATTATCATATTTTTTTATATATTTTTTTAAATTGTGCATAAGGATTTTTTTGTGGGCCAAATGACGTAAGAAATTTGACATGCTCAAAATCCTGCAGAAATGCAAAATTGACTGGCCTGATGAACTCGGGATGGCCGGGCAGTGATAGTTGTTCCTTTCCATCACTCGTTGTGTTGACTTCATCATGTCCATTTTGTGATGTTTTTTCACTATATAATCATATTGCAAGTGCACGTGCATTTGCAATATGTTTCAATGTGCATTTACCATATGAAATTTGACCTTGCTCAAAAATGCAAAATTGACTGGTCTGATGAACACAGGATGGCCGAGCAGTGATAGTTGTACATTTCCATCACTCGTTGTGTTGATTTCATCATCTCCGTTAGGTGATGTTTTTACACTATAGAATCATATTGCAAATGCACGTGCATTGTTGTGCAACTGGTAACCCAAAATAAAAATATGGTTGTAAATGCATTTACCGGTCATTCTGATATTAATGCTCGCTATGGGAACACAGGATGGCCGGGCAGTGATAGTTGCGTTGTGTTGATTTCATCATGTCCATTAGGTGATGTTTTTACACTATAGAATCATATTGCAAGTGCGCGCGCATTTGCAATATGTTTCAATGTGCAACATATGAAATTTGAAATGCTCAAAAATGCAAAATTGACTGGTCTGATGGACACAGGATGGCCGGCAGTGATAGTTGTACATTTCCATCACTCGTTGTGTTGATTTCATCATGTCCATTAGGTGATGTTTTTACACTATAGAATCATATTGCAAGTGCGCGCGCATTTGCAATATGTTTCAATGTGCATTTACCATATGAAATTTGAAATGCTCAAAAATGCAAAATTGACTGGTCTGATGGACACAGGATGGCCGAGCAGTGATAGTTGTACATTTCCATCACTCGTTGTGTTGATTTCATCATGTCCATTAGGTGATGTTTTTCACTATAGAATCATATTGCAAGTGCACGCGCATTTGCAATATGTTTCAATGTGCATTTACCATATGAAATTTGACATGCTCAAAAATGCAAAATTGACTGGTCTGATGAACACAGGATGGCTGAGCAGTGATAGTTGTACATTTCCATCACCTGTTGTGTTGATTTCATCATGTCCATTTGTTTATGTTTTCTCACTTTTGCAAAGTCACTGTGCATTTGCAATATGGTTCAATGGGCAGGTACCATCACGAATTTGTCATGCTATAAAAATCCTGCAGGAATGTGAAATTGACTGGTCTGATGAACACAGGATGGCCGAGCAGTGATAGTTGTACATTTCCATCACTTGTTGTGTTGATTTCATCATGTCCATTAGGTGATGTTTTTTCACTATAGAATCATATTGCAAATGCACGTGCATTGTTGTGCAACTGGTAACCCAAAAATTAAAATATGGTTGTAAATGCATTTACCGGGACTCCTATTATCCATGCCCGCTATGGGAGTACCCTACTACGGCCCTCTATCTATGGGGGCAGTCCTGAGTGCTTTATGGACTGTTTAAAATATTCTGATGGATACGCATGTTGTGCAACTGGTGATTGAAAATAGGCACCTGGTAACCCAAAAATGAAAATATGGTTGTGAATGCATTTACCGGTCATTCTGATATTAATGCCCGCTATGGGAACACAGGATGGCCGAGCAGTGATAGTTGTACATTTCCATCACTCGTTGTGTTGATTTCATCATGTCCATTAGGTGATGTTTTTACACTATAGAATCATATTGCAAGTGCGCGCGCATTTGCAATATGTTTCAATGTGCATTTACCATATGAAATTTGAAATGCTCAAAAATGCAAAATTGACTGGTCTGATGGACACAGGATGGCCGAGCAGTGATAGTTGTACATTTCCATCACTCGTTGTGTTGATTTCATCATGTCCATTAGGTGATGTTTTTACACTATAGAATCATATTGCAAGTGCGCGCATTTGCAATATGTTTCAATGTGCATTTACCATATGAAATTTGAAATGCTCAAAAATGCAAAATTGACTGGTCTGATGGACACAGGATGGCCGAGCAGTGATAGTTGTACATTTCCATCACTCGTTGTGTTGATTTCATCATGTCCATTAGGTGATGTTTTTCACTATAGAATCATATTGCAAATGCACGTGCATTGTTGTGCAACTGGTAACCCAAAAATAAAAATATGGTTGTAAATGCATTTACCGGTCATTCTGATATTAATGCTCGCTATGGGAACACAGGATGGCCGGGCAGTGATAGTTGTACATTTCCATCACTCGTTGTGTTGATTTCATCATGTCCATTAGGTGATGTTTTTACACTATAGAATCATATTGCAAGTGCGCGCGCATTTGCAATATGTTTCAATGTGCATTTACCATATGAAATTTGACATGCTCAAAAATGCAAAATTGACTGGTCTGATGGACACAGGATGGCCAGTGATGGCTGAGCAGTGATAGTTGTACATTTCCATCACCTGTTGTGTTGATTTCATCATGTCCATTTGTTTATGTTTTTCTATAGAATCATTTTGCAAAGTCACTGTGCATTTGCAATATGGTTCAATGGGCAGGTACCATCACGAAATTTGTCATGCTATAAAAATCCTGCAGGAATGTGAAATTGACTGGTCTGATGAACACAGGATGGCCGAGCAGTGATAGTTGTACATTTCCATCACTTGTTGTGTTGATTTCATCATGTCCATTAGGTGATGTTTTTCACTATAGAATCATATTGCAAATGCACGTGCATTGTTGTGCAACTGGTAACCCAAAAATAAAAATATGGTTGTAAATGCATTTACCGGTCATTCTGATATTAATGCTCGCTATGGGAACACAGGATGGCCGGGCAGTGATAGTTGTACATTTCCATCACTCGTTGTGTTGATTTCATCATGTCCATTAGGTGATGTTTTTACACTATAGAATCATATTGCAAGTGCGCGCGCATTTGCAATATGTTTCAATGTGCATTTACCATATGAAATTTGACATGCTCAAAAATGCAAAATTGACTGGTCTGATGGACACAGGATGGCCGAGCAGTGATAGTTGTACATTTCCATCACTCGTTGTGTTGATTTCATCATGTCCATTAGGTGATGTTTTTACACTATAGAATCATATTGCAAAAATGCAAAATTGACTGGTCGCGCCGCATTTGTACATTTCCATCATGTTTCAATGTCCATTTATGTTTTTTCACTATAGAAATTTGACATGCTCAAAAATGCAAAATTGACTGGTCTGATGGACACAGGATGGCCGAGCAGTGATAGTTGTACATTTCCATCACTCGTTGTGTTGATTTCATCATGTCCATTAGGTGATGTTTTTACACTATAGAATCATATTGCAAGTGCGCGCGCATTTGCAATATGTTTCAATGTGCATTTACCATATGAAATTTGACATGCTCAAAAATGCAAAATTGACTGGTCTGATGGACACAGGATGGCCGAGCAGTGATAGTTGTACATTTCCATCACTCGTTGTGTTGATTTCATCATGTCCATTAGGTGATGTTTTTACACTATAGAATCATATTGCAAGTGCGCGCGCATTTGCAATATGTTTCAATGTGCATTTACCATATGAAATTTGACATGCTCAAAAATGCAAAATTGACTGGTCTGATGAACACAGGATGGCTGAGCAGTGATAGTTGTACATTTCCATCACTCGTTGTGTTGATTTCATCATGTCCATTTGTTTATGTTTTCTCACTTTTGCAAAGTCACTGTGCATTTGCAATATGGTTCAATGGGCAGGTACCATCACGAATTTGTCATGCTATAAAAATCCTGCAGGAATGTGAAATTGACTGGCCCGATGAACTCGGGATAGCTGGGCAGTGATTCTGGTTCATCTCCATGGCTCGTTAGGGTTGATTTCAGAATGTCACTTTTGGTGATGGTCCCTCTCCGTTTAAACATATTGCTAATGTACAAAAGTCAACTAGCAAGTCAGTGTCCATCAGTCAATTAGATGTCATTTTGACACCAAACTGATACCAATTGACACCAAACCCACTTTTTCCAACTCATTTAGAAGCCAACTATCATATATGTCAGAGCAGGCCCATAATTCACAGCGCCTTTAGTTTAAAACATAATAAAAACGTAAAACACATAGTTACGTTCTAGCTGCGGGTCCAGGTCAGACATTATGTGAAGGCCTATGTGAGGCGACCCCGAATCCCGAGTTTCGGCTCGATAGGTCCTTCGGTGCCCGAGTAAAACCCTAATTGGTGCTGAAAATCCACTTTTTCCATGCCTTGCTATGGGGTCCTTGAATGAGCTATCGGACCGAAACGTTGGGGTCCGTCTCTATGGGCCGAGCCGGTTCCAATGCACCTAGTCTTGTGTCTCTGAGACTTTTCTAAATGTCGCCATTTTCGTAATGGTCAAAATGAATTGAAATCATTGCAAATGTACGAGGCTATTTCTCGGTCCGAGAACCTTCTAGAGCCACCTAACTCACCACGCACTATCGACCCGAGGTCTAGAACAGGTTTCTAAAGTTTCGGAACTCTAGGTCTGACGGTTCTTTTTAGCTCGAACAAAGCTAACTATTGGAGGCACTGTCTGTCTCTACAACCCCAATACGTCCCTCCTTCCAAGTTGTGTGTCTGTGTGATTTAGTTTTCCTTTGAAATTTTATGGGAAAAATGACTGATTTACAGTTCATGGGGGTTGCCTAATCACACATATGAAGTTTTGGACAGATCTGACTTTTTTAACCCTCGAAACAGCCCCTGAGACACCAATTAAGGCACTTCCGGTTGGCACAGGAAGCTATAAGTCAACACATATCCTCACTGGGCTATGCTTTTACAGAATCCTGTGTTTTAAGTCCTTACGTTAAGAATTGACTGATTTACACAGGGTTGAATGCACTATGTCTATCAAACTGCAGGCAGGTAATGGAAAAACACTTTTAGGGTGATTTTAACCACTTCCGGTTGGTCCAGGAAGCTTAGAATCAACACAGGTAGACCTCATACTGGCCTGATGGACTGTCATCAAAGACAGGTTCATACGGCATTCATAACCCATATAGACTTCAGGTTGAATTTAGGGGTTCAGGCAATGTATTCCTATGGGGAGAGAAGTCAATGCAAACTCTTTGAAGTAAACACCTTCTTTTAACTATTAAGGGTTAATGCCACACGGTCAAGGTTAGGCTTGCACGGATCGGAAGGACCTTAGGAACGTACCTGAGGTCGAATTGTGCTTCTCACCCTAACGGTTCTCTCACTGTCACCCAAAAGCAAATGACGTTGTGGGGCAGGCTTCATTTTGGGCCTACTTTTCTAATGGTCGCTGCGCTCAGACCGAGCGAGCTACGGTCAAGCGGGATATCTCGTTGAACTCGGCACGGCCTAGAGATTATGTTTATGCCATTGCCTGCTCTCTGTGTCTTTGAGAACCGCACTTTTTCACTCCAGCCTTGCTGTGTGTGCGTGTGAGAGCTTTTCTTTGACATCTGTTGGGAGAAATGACTGATTTACAGTTCATGAGGGTTACCTAGTCACACATATGAAGTTTTGAAAAGATCTGACCTTTTTAACCCTTGGAAACTGCCACTGTGACATCATTAAAGGCACTTCCGGTTGGCACAGGAAGCTATAAGTAAACCCATGTCTTGATTGACATAGAAACTTACAGAATCCTGAGTTTTAAGTCCTTACGTTAAGAATTGACTGATTTACACAGGGTTGAATGCACTATGTCTATCAAACTGCAGGCAGGTAATGGAAAAACACTTTTAGGGTGATTTTAACCACTTCCGGTTGGTCCAGGAAGCCTAGAATCAACACAGGTAGACCTCATACTGGCCTGATGGACTGTTACCAAAGACAGGTTCATACGGCATTCATAACCCATATAGACTTCAGGTTGAATTTAGGGGTAAAGGCAATGTATTCCTATGGGGAGAGAAATCAATGCAAACTATTTGAAGTAAACACCTTCTTTTAACTATTAAGGGTTAATGCCACACGGTCAACGTTAGGCTTGCACGGATCGGAAGGACCTTAGGAACGTACCTGAGGTCGAATTGTGCTTCTCACCCTAACGGTTCTCTCACTGTCACCCAAAAGCAAATGACGTTGTGGGGCAGGCTTCATTTTGGGCCTACTTTTCTAATGGTCGCTGCGCTCAGACCGAGCGAGCTACGGTCAAGCGGGATATCTCGTTGAACTCGGCACGGCCTAGACATTATGTTTATGCCATTGCCTGCTCTCTGTGTCTTTGAGAACCACACTTTTTCACTCCATCCTTGCTGTGTGTGCGTGTGAGAGCTTTTCTTTGACATCTGTTGGGAGAAATGACTGATTTACAGTTCATGAGGGTTACCTAGTCACACATATGAAGTTTTGAAAAGATCTGACCTTTTTAACCCTTGGAAACTGCCACTGTGACATCATTAAAGGCACTTCCGGTTGGCACAGGAAGCTATAAGTAAACCCATGTCTTGATTGACATAGAAACTTACAGAATCCTGAGTTTTAAGTCCTTACGTTAAGAATTGACTGATTTACACAGGGTTGAATGCACTATGTCTATCAAACTGCAGGCAGGTAATGGAAAAACACTTTTAGGGTGATTTTAACCACTTCCGGTTGGTCCAGGAAGCCTAGAATCAACACAGGTAGACCTCATACTGGCCTGATGGACTGTTACCAAAGACAGGTTCATACGGCATTCATAACCCATATAGACTTCAGGTTGAATTTAGGGGTAAAGGCAATGTATTCCTATGGGGAGAGAAATCAATGCAAACTATTTGAAGTAAACACCTTCTTTTAACTATTAAGGGTTAATGCCACACGGTCAACGTTAGGCTTGCACGGATCGGAAGGACCTTAGGAACGTACCTGAGGTCGAATTGTGCTTCTCACCCTAACGGTTCTCTCACTGTCACCCAAAAGCAAATGACGTTGTGGGGCAGGCTTCATTTTGGGCCTACTTTTCTAATGGTCGCTGCGCTCAGACCGAGCGAGCTACGGTCAAGCGGGATATCTCGTTGAACTCGGCACGGCCTAGACATTATGTTTATGCCATTGCCTGCTCTCTGTGTCTTTAAGAACCACACTTTTCACTCCATCCTTGCTGTGTGTGCGTGTGAGAGCTTTTCTTTGACATCTGCTGGGAGAAATGACTGATTTACAGTTTAGGAGGGTTACCTGGTCACACATATGAAGTTTTGGAGAGATGTGACTTTTCTAACCCTTCAAAACAGACAGTGTGACCCAATTAAAGGCACTTCCGGTTGGCACAGGAAGCTATAAGTAAACACATGTCTTGATTGACATAGCCACTTACAGAATCCTGAGTTTTAAGTCTTTAAGTTAAGAATTGACTGATCTACACAGGGTTGAATGCACTATGTCTATCAAACTGCATGCAGTGTATGGATCAACACTGATAAGGTGATTTCAACCACTTCCGGTTGCTTCAGGAAGCTTATAATTGGCACAGGTAGACCTCATAGTGGTCTGATGGACTGTCATAGAAGACAGGTTCATAAGTCATTCATAACCCACATAGGCTTCAGGTTGAATTTAGGGGTGCAGGCAATGTATTCCTATGGGGAGAGAAGTCAATGCAAACTCTTTGAAGTAAACACCTTATTTTAACTATTAAGGGTTAATGCCACATGGTCAAGGTTAGGCTTGCACGGATCGGGAGGACCTCAGGAACGTACCTGAGGTCGAATTGTGCTTCTCACCCTAACGGTTCTCTCACTGTCACCCAAAAGCAAATGACATTGAGGGCCAGGCTTCCTTTTGCGCCTTCTTTCAAGGTCGCTGCACTCAGAGCGAGCTACGGTCAAGCGGGGCGTCTCGTTGAACTCTGCACAGCCTGGAGACTATGGTGATGCCATTTTTTGTGTTGATTTCAGAATGCCATTTTGGTGATGGTCCCTCTCCGTTTAAACATATTGCTAATGTACAAAAGTCAACTAGCAAGTCAGTGTCCACCAGTCAATTAGATGTCATTCTGACACCAAACTGATACCAATTGACACCAAACCCACTTTTTCCAACTCATTTAGAAGCCAACTATCACATATGTCAGAGCAGGCCCATAATTCACAGCGCCATTAGTTTAAAACATAATAAAAACGTAAAACACATAGTTACGTTCTAGCTGCGGGTCCAGGTCAGACATTATGTGAAGGCCTATGTGAGGCGACCCCGAATCCGAGTTTGCTCGATAGGTCCTTCGGTGCCCGAGTAAAACCCTAATTGGTGCTGAAAATCCATTTTTTTCAATGCCTTGCTATGGGGTCCTTGAATGAGCTATCGGACCGAAACGTTGGGGTCCGTCTCTATGGGCCGAGCCGGTTCCAATGCACCTAGTCTTGTGTCTCTGAGACTTTTCTAAATGTCGCCATTTTCGTAATGGTCAAAATGAATTGAAATCATTGCAAATGTACGAGGCTATTTCTCGGTCCGAGAACCTTCTAGAGCCACCTAACTCACCACGCACTATCGACCCGAGGTCTAGAACAGGTTTCTAAAGTTTCGGAACTCTAGGTCTGACGGTTCTTTTAGCTCGAACAAAGCTAACTATTGGAGGCACTGTCTGTCTCTACAAACCCCAATACGTCCCTCCTTCCAAGTTGTGTGTCTGTGTGATTTAGTTTTCCTTTGAAATTTTATGGGAAAAATGACTGATTTACAGTTCATGGGGGTTGCCTAATCACACATATGAAGTTTTGGACAGATCTGACTTTTTAACCCCTCGAAACAGCCCCTGAGACACCAATTAAGGCACTTCCGGTTGTCACAGGAAGCTATAAGTCAACACATATCCTCACTGGGCTATGCTTTTACAGAATCCTGAGTTTTAAGTCCTTACGTTAAGAATTGACTGATTTACACAGGGTTGAATGCACTATGTCTATCAAACTGCAGGCAGGTAATGGAAAAACACTTTTAGGGTGATTTTAACCACTTCCGGTTGGTCCAGGAAGCTTAGAATCAACACAGGTAGACCTCATACTGGCCTGATGGACTGTTACCAAAGACAGGTTCATACGGCATTCATAACCCATATAGACTTCAGGTTGAATTTAGGGGTAAAGGCAATGTATTCCTATGGGGAGAGAAATCAATGCAAACTTTTTGAAGTAAACACCATCTTTTAACTATTAAGGGTTAATGCCACACTGTCAACGTTAGGCTTGCACGGATCGGAAGGACCTTAGGAACATACCTGAGGTCGAATTGTGCTTCTCACCTAACGGTTCTCTCACTGTCACCCAAAAGCAAATGACGTTGTGGGGCAGGCTTCATTTTGGGCCTACTTTTCTAATGGTCGCTGCGCTCAGACCGAGCGAGCTACGGTCAAGCGGGATATCTCGTTGAACTCGGCACGGCCTAGACATTATGTTTATGCCATTGCCTGCTCTCTGTGTCTTTAAGAACCACACTTTTTCACTCCATCCTTGCTGTGTGTGCGTGTGAGAGCTTTTCTTTGACATCTGCTGGGAGAAATGACTGATTTACAGTTCACGAGGGTTACCTAGTCACACATATGAAGTTTTGAAAAGATCTGACCTTTTTAACCCATGGAAACTGCCACTGTGACACCATTAAAGGCACTTCCGGTTGGCACAGGAAGCTATAAATAAACTCATATCATGATTGGGGTATGCCTTTACAGAATCCCGAGTTTTAAGTCTTTACGTTAAGAACTGAGTTATTTACGGAGGGTTTAGTGAGTGTGTGTTATTTCAGAAAATCATAGAAAATCACAGAAATCTCGCAGAGCTCCGCAGCACACTTTAAAAAGATTCGTAAGAACAACCTGCAACTGGATCTGTAACCGTTGAAAAAAAAAAACACCTATCCGTGAACATCACCAAGGTGTCGTTATGCGATTTCTCTTAAATGACGATAGATAAATGGCTGGTTCTTTTTTATTGACACCGGAGGCTCCTTGACTTTGACGTGAAGTGGAAAAATAATTTCTCTATTTTCATTTTGGACCTTTAATCCCAGATAAATGGCCATAACTCAAAAACCGTTGAGGCCTAGACGCCATCTTGTTCGGGGCCAACTGCCCATTATGCCGCCCCTACGCTCACCGAGTTTCGGCTTCTAAATATTTTCAGTTTTCGAGATAAGGCCCGTCGTGAATCGTGATGTTTTGTAGCAATAGCCATATGATTGCTTATGCCCTCTTGTGGGAATTTCGGGACATGGGAAAAATGACATAAATCTTATTATTTTTGTAAAACGGAAACCGAATGTCCGACAACGTTCATTTGATGACTTCCTGGTAGGTCCGGCCCTGCCGCTCGGCCCGACGCCGTCCATGAATTTTTACAAGCGATTTCGGACGTCTAGTAAGGGACCGTACATTTGCAATATGGACTTTCTCACTAACCATACAGGTACTGCCG
>NC_068442.1:15402178-15406977 GCF_023373465.1 Oncorhynchus keta | reverse complement strand
GAAAATAGGAAAAATAAGAATAACCAAATTCAACCTAGCTAATTTCCCGAAACATATGTTATGTTTTTCTATAGAGGTTGCTTTTCAACTTTAAATACCCTAATATGGTTCCACACGATGAAAACAGTGCTCAGATTCACTGGTGTTACATAAACAATGAAACCTGGAATGGACAACCATGGAATCCATTACCAGGATGTTTTACGAATCATACATGCAGTCTCTCCCTCTCTAACATGGTTCAACCCAAACCAACGCCACAAACCTTGATGCCTACCTAGGTATCAGCTGATCGTTTTTTAGCATCTTTCCTGACTATCCTGGCAACTCTCAAATTACTGTTAAAAATGTATTTTGTAATTTATATCAACTTCTGAAAAGTTACTTGAAACCTCGATACCCACACTAACAGACATACAATTTGCTCCGTTATCCCCAGTCCCTGGCGACAAAAGTGCCTCGCTTGTGACGTCATCATCAAGCGCTCAACCTGCCAATTCGTAGCGACTTCAAATGAATTGTAAATAATTCTTGTTCGATTAACCAAACCTAATTTATCACATCTGTTCAAATCCTGAATTATAATTTACCACCCCAACCAACATCTCTAAATTCGCTCATTTTATAAAAACCTTTCTATGGGCATAAATCGTAATTGTCTCTTTGTTATCATTTGGAATCCATTTTGCTCTAAGTAACTGTCTCGTCTTTGACTTAGTATTTTAATTACGTCAGTGTACACCTTTAAAATACCTTGTCTCTGGGAACAGGGAAATCCCCTTAACCCAAACTTTTACTCCTACAACGACACCCAATAATTCTGATAATCCCTTCACATCGTTTGTTTTAAATCTCTTGATGTTTCATGTAACTTATTCAGTCTATCTTCAAATTGTCGTCCCACAATATTTTTTCTTTTCAGACTATCTTTACGATACTTCTCCTTTTTAAAAGAAATGTATTTGGATGGTTCTGGCCGCTTTTGAAAAGTAACTCTAAGCTATAATGCACGCATTTTCCCTCTAATTGCCACAACCCCTTTTCTCTGTTTAAATTTGAGGAACGATGTTATTCAACGTGAGACGTCATCACCCATCTGCCCGCTTTAGGTGACTTTCTCTTCTATGATACATTTATTTCAATACGACTCCCATCTCAATACATTATTCCACCAGATCATTTTGGGCAAAATAGTGTTTTACATCGAAATTGTCTCACCATTATTTTTAATGACTTCTTTTTTCAATTCTATCTAGAACACATAATAAACGTTCAGTTATATTTAGACAAACACTGGCAAAACATGCAAATGGGTGAATTTCACTCTAATATCAGTTTTAGTTAACCGCCTCAGCTGGGAACCGAACCGTGGATTGTCGTTGGTGAGACTGCTGCGCTCACCACTATCCTACTGGTGCAATGGAATTGACTGAGACTCTCCACAAATATACCCATTTTTACAGTTATCTGTATTTGTTACTCCGACATCTAGACAACAGAAAATAGCCCAAATTTAAACGGCCAAAGTTTTCCCTCAGTTAGAATTCTCGTTAATCTCGCTCCCTTTGTATCTGAACCTTCTCTTTCTTTACTCTATTGTCGTCTCTGACTTCCCCTCAGTTAAATTACAACCTGTTGACGACTTTTGCGGGGAGTGTTACACTCCCGGGCGAAATGTCCAATTTTGTTACAATTAAAACATCCATCAAAATCGTATTTCTTTCTCCATCTTAGACCGAAATCGATGTTTCTCTTGTCTTTCTGTTCCATGTAACGCTCGTCTCCCGTTAGTTCCGGGGCTTTCTTTGAAGCATTCCCACCCATTCTCTTTTTTGCCGTTACTAGTAGCTATGGTATCTAATCCCTTATCTATGTCTTTCTATATAATTTTATATTCTATGTGCGTGCAGTTCTATTAATTTGTAATTTACCGTTACTTAGTTACTTAGTATTTTTCTGTCTGCCTATGTGTGTGTTCCTTTAAAAATAATCAGTATGTATTTTCCGTCCTGTGAACCGCATCCATAGAAGACTTTTGATCGGACATCACATTTCACCCATAGGATATTCCTTTTGGGACTTTCAATGTTAATGTCTTGAATCTCACTCCTCTAGACTAAGTTGACCTCTCCTGTGAACCACGTCTATTGAAGACTTTTGATCGGACATCACATTTCACCCATAGAATATTCCTTTTGGGACTTTCAACGTTAATTTCTCAAATCTCACTACTCTAGACTAATCACTTATCTTTTGATATTAATTTCTTTCAGCATTGTACAGGTTAAATTATTCTGTTGGCCTAGAATTACCCTGCCTTCTCACCAAGCCTAATTTATCCTCACCTGTTTTAATATATATATCTGCTACTTTTTACAGTCAGCTTCCCATATACAGATAGACTATTAGGTAAAAACTTTATTTAGGTATGTTTATTGAATTATTGGCCATCCTATTTGTACGGAACAAGCGTCCTAATTCTCCAATGCGTACTATATCACTCCTTAATAACCTTCTAGCTTGCAAGACCAGGCTTTATTAAGCTCTAGTTTATTTGATGGTAGCGCCCCTTACCACAGGTCAATTTCGGACCTGCTTCCTTTCTATCGATTTTGGTTAATACCCCCGGTAGAAACCCATTTTATTTGTTCAGAATATTCAAGCACCTATTATTGATCAAATTCAACTCCTTCATAACATTTTAATCAATAAATATCCTAAATAATTCCTCCCAGATTTGAGAATAAAGGCTACTTTACCTGCTGCCGACTGGGATAAGCACTGTTCGTTGTATCTAGTCACCCTTCCTGTACTCCGTGATAATACGCAGGCCTGTTTTAATTTTAACCTCAATTCAGAGGTCAGGTCTTTAGTAAAACGAGTCAAAAACTCGTCCGTGCACGATTTTCAGCGTACTACCTCCAGATAACAGGGAGGGGTATTTAGATCCGGGATCGAAGGACCAATTGTTAGTGGAATTTCTAAATTCCTATATGTTTTATAGCCAATATCAGATTCACACTCTCTCTAGTTCATTAATGCGGTGTAAATTATGCATGAAGTAGATCGAGACCAGTCTTAAAAGCCAGGTAAACAGCGTTTAATTCAAGAGAGTACTCCACACGTACACATATTTCCACAGGTTATAAACTGAAAATGACGTCAGCGTTTTCTAAACGTTCTATCTATTTCACAAGTAGAGGGGCCCTCTAGCTCTCGAGCCTTCGCGTTATCAGCATGAAGTCAAGGTCAGTCAGTATAAATCAACATTCTAGACAGTCTGGAGATGGGCCGTTCCTGCCACCTGGAGATTGTACAAATGTATGAACTAAGGAACAGACCTTCATTGTTACTAAACTCCTGGCTACATTATATACAATTGGGAATGGGAGCAAGAGAGAAAATTCACATGTACAGTACATTATAGCATTTGGACTAGTCAGTTCTGATTGGAATGTATACATAATTAGTCATTTCAACCATAATTTCCTCTAACAATAAGAAATAATGGTCTGGGGCTGTCTTTTTCATGGTTTGGGCTGGGCCCCTTAGTTCCAGTGAAGGGAATTCTTAACGCTACAGCATACAATGACATTCTATATTCCATATTAATGCCCATGATTTTGGAATTGATGTTCGACAAGCAGGTGTCCACATACTTTTGGTCATGTAGTGTACTTTAGAAATCTTTTTGTGAGAATTGACCACAATATGTGCTGTATTTTCAGGTCAAGAAGAGGTTATTGGGGTTGCAGCAGGAACTCTGGGGGCCTTTTTGCTTTGCAGTCTGATCAGTCTTTTTGTATGGTAAGAACTATTTCTGGCCTCACCGGGAAAACAATTTTATTTCTGCTAGGTTCGTGCTTTTGCATATGAAAACCCTCTCAGTGCATTCAGAATACCTTTCTTAATGTCTTCCAGGAGGAGAAACTCGAGGCTCCACAATGGACTTGAAAGGACAGACAGTCCACAGGGACAGGTGGGAATAAGGCTCAATTTACAAAACCATCTACAAAGTGTGTCTAAGGAAGTAATGAATTAATGCTGAAACTATTCAAAGCCATGAGGTTAACATCACTTTAGAGGAAGTTTAGGGGGAGATGACCACACCGAAAGCAATGACACATCCTGTAAGAACATGGAATAATAACAGAATGGCTGTTGGACTTTGACAGTGTTTTGTTTAGATTGGAGCTCATTTGTTGACAAAATGAAATTCTTTACTCCTGTCAGTTTAATTTTAATTTTCATCGTCATCCACTCAGTGTGTTGTGTAACCTGCTGATCTTAGAGTTTTACACATTACTGAGCTTAGAGCTTTACACCTGAAAGACTCACAGCTGTAATTACTGCCAGAGGTGATTCTAATGTAACAGTTTCACTTCCGTCCCTCTCCTCGCCCCTATTTGGGCTCGAATGAAGGACCCTCTTTCAACAACTGCTTCCCAAGAAGCATCGTTAGCCATCGCTCCACAAAAGCCACGTACCCTGCAGAGCAAGGGGAACAACTACTTCAAGGTCTCAGATTGAAATGCTATTAGCACACACCACGCTAACTAGCTAGCCATGTCACATCGGTTACACTCACCCTCCTTTTGACCTCCTCCTTTTCCGCAGCAACCAGTGATCCGGGTCAACCACATCAATGTAACAGTATAACTTCAGTGTCTCTCCTCGCCCCTACCTGGGCTCGAACCAGGGACTCTCAGCACACATCAACATCTGACACCCACGAAGCATCGTTACCCATCACGCCACAAAAGCTACAGCCCTTGCAAGATTGAATCGTACTAAGATTG
>NC_068442.1:15336798-15402078 GCF_023373465.1 Oncorhynchus keta | reverse complement strand
AAACACTTTAGGGTGATTTTAACCACTTCCGGTTGGTCCAGGAAGCTTAGAATCAACACAGGTAAACCTCATACTGGCCTGATGGACTGTTACCAAAGACAGGTTCATACGGCATTCATAACCCATATAGACTTCAGGTTGAATTTAGGGGTGAAGGCAATGTATTCCTATGGGGAGAGAAATCAATGCAAACTTTTGAAGTAAACACCATCTTTTAACTATTAAGGGTTAATGCCACACTGTCAACGTTAGGCTTGCACGGATCGGAAGGACCTTAGGAACGTACCTGAGGTCGAATTGTGCTTCTCACCCTAACGGTTCTCTCACTGTCACCCAAAAGCAAATGACGTTGTGGGGCAGGCTTCATTTTGGGCCTACTTTTCTAATGGTCGCTGCGCTCAGACCGAGCGAGCTACGGTCAAGCTGGGATATCTCGTTGAACTCGGCAAGGCCTAGAGATTATTATGTTTATGCCATTGCCTGCTCTCTGTGTCTTTGAGAACCACACTTTTCACTCCATCCTTTGCTGTGTGTGCGTGTGAGAGATTTTCTTTGACATCTGTTGGGAGAAATGACTGATTTACAGTTCACGAGGTTACTCTAGTCACACATATGAAGTTTTGAAAAGATCTGACCTTTTTAACCCATGGAAACTGCCACTGTGACACCATTAAAGGCACTTCCGGTTGGCACAGGAAGCTATAAATAAACTCATATCATGATTGGGGTATGCCTTTACAGAATCCCGAGTTTTAAGTCTTTACGTTAAGAACTGAGTTATTTACGGAGGGTTTAGTGAGTGTGTGTTATTTCAGAAAATCATAGAAAATCACAGAAATCTCGCAGAGCTCCGCAGCACACTTTAAAAGATTCGTAAGAACAACCTGCAACTGGATCTGTAACCGTTGAAAAAAAAACACCTATCCGTGAACATCACCAAGGTGTCGTTATACGATTTCTCTTAAATGACGATAGATAAATGGCTGGTTCTTTTTTATTGACACGGGAATCCTTGACTTTGACGTGAAGTGGAAAAAATAATTTCTCTATTTTCATTTTGGACCCAGCTACAATCCCAGATAAATGGCCATAACTCAAAAACCGTTGAGGCCTAGACGCCATCTTGTTCGGGGCCAACTGCCCATTATGCGCCCCTACGCTCACCGAGTTTCGGCTTCTAAATATTTTCAGTTTCGAGATAAGGCCCGTCGTGAATCGTGATGTTTTGTAGCAATAGCCATATGATTGCTTATGCCCTCTTGTGGAATTTCAGGACATGGGAAAAATGACATAAATCTTATTATTTTTTAAAACGGAAACCGAATGTCCGACAAACGCGTTCATTTGATGACTTCCTGGTAGGTCCGGCCCTGCCGCTCATTGCCGCCGATCCATGAATTTTACAAACGATTTCGGACGTCTAGTAAGGGACCGTACATTTGCAATATGGACTTTCTCACTAACCATACAGGTACTGCCGAATTCTTCCCTTAAGGTATGTGAAGGCCTATGTGAGGCGACCCCGAATCCCGAGTTTCGGCTCGATAGGTCCTTCGGTGCCCGAGTAAAACCCTAATTGGTGCTGAAAATCCACTTTTTTCCATGCCTTGCTATGGGGTCCTTGAATGAGCTATCGGACCGAAACGTTGGGGTCCGTCTCTATGGGCCGAGCCGGTTCCAATGCACCTAGTCTTGTGTCTCTGAGACTTTTCTAAATGTCGCCATTTTCGTAATGGTCAAAATGAATTGAAATCATTGCAAATGTACGAGGCTATTTCTCGGTCCGAGAACCTTCTAGAGCCACCTAACTCACCACGCACTATCGACCCGAGGTCTAGAACAGGTTTCTAAAGTTTGAACTCTAGGTCTGACGGTTCTTTTTAGCTCGAACAAAGCTAACTATTGGAGGCACTGTCTGTCTCTACAACCCCCAATACGTCCCTCCTTCCAAGTTGTGTGTCTGTGTGATTTAGTTTTCCTTTGAAATTTTATGGGAAAAATGACTGATTTACAGTTCATGGGGTTGCCTAATCACACATATGAAGTTTTGGACAGATCTGACTTTTTAACCCCTCGAAACAGCCCCTGAGACACCAATTAAGGCACTTCCGGTTGGCACAGGAAGCTATAAGTCAACACATATCCTCACTGGGCTATGCTTTTACAGAATCCTGTGTTTTAAGTCCTTACGTTAAGAATTGACTGATTTACACAGGGTTGAATGCACTATGTCTATCAAACTGCAGGCAGGTAATGGAAAAACACTTTTAGGGTGATTTTAACCACTTCCGGTTGGTCCAGGAAGCCTAGAATCAACACAGGTAGACCTCATACTGGCCTGATGGACTGTTATCAAAGACAGGTTCATACGGCATTCATAACCCATATAGACTTCAGGTTGAATTTAGGGGTGCAGGCAATGTATTCCTATGGGGAGAGAAGTCAATGCAAACTATTTGAAGTAAACACCTTCTTTTAACTATTAAGGGTTAATGCCACACGGTCAACGTTAGGCTTGCACGGATCGGAAGGACCTTAGGAACGTACCTGAGGTCGAATTGTGCTTCTCACCCTAACGGTTCTCTCACTGTCACCCAAAAGCAAATGACGTTGTGGGGCAGGCTTCATTTTGGGCCTACTTTTCTAATGGTCGCTGCGCTCAGACCGAGCGAGCTACGGTCAAGCGGGATATCTCGTTGAACTCGGCACGGCCTAGAGATTATGTTTATGCCATTGCCTGCTCTCTGTGTCTTTGAGAACTGCACTTTTTCACTCCAGCCTTGCTGTGTGTGCGTGTGAGAGCTTTTCTTTGACATCTGTTGGGAGAAATGACTGATTTACAGTTCATGAGGGTTACCTAGTCACACATATGAAGTTTTGAAAAGATCTGACCTTTTTAACCCTTGGAAACTGCCACTGTGACATCATTAAAGGCACTTCCGGTTGGCACAGGAAGCTATAAGTAAACCCATGTCTTGATTGACATAGAAACTTACAGAATCCTGAGTTTTAAGTCCTTACGTTAAGAATTGACTGATTTACACAGGGTTGAATGCACTATGTCTATCAAACTGCAGGCAGGTAATGGAAAAACACTTTTAGGGTGATTTTAACCACTTCCGGTTGGTCCAGGAAGCCTAGAATCAACACAGGTAGACCTCATACTGGCCTGATGGACTGTTACCAAAGACAGGTTCATACGGCATTCATAACCCATATAGACTTCAGGTTGAATTTAGGGGTAAAGGCAATGTATTCCTATGGGGAGAGAAATCAATGCAAACTATTTGAAGTAAACACCTTCTTTTAACTATTAAGGGTTAATGCCACACGGTCAACGTTAGGCTTGCACGGATCGGAAGGACCTTAGGAACGTACCTGAGGTCGAATTGTGCTTCTCACCCTAACGGTTCTCTCACTGTCACCCAAAAGCAAATGACGTTGTGGGGCAGGCTTCATTTTGGGCCTACTTTTCTAATGGTCGCTGCGCTCAGACCGAGCGAGCTACGGTCAAGCGGGATATCTCGTTGAACTCGGCACGGCCTAGACATTATGTTTATGCCATTGCCTGCTCTCTGTGTCTTTAAGAACCACACTTTTTCACTCCATCCTTGCTGTGTGTGCGTGTGAGAGCTTTTCTTTGACATCTGCTGGGAGAAATGACTGATTTACAGTTTAGGAGGGTTACCTGGTCACACATATGAAGTTTTGGAGAGATGTGACTTTTCTAACCCTTCAAAACAGACAGTGTGACCCAATTAAAGGCACTTCCGGTTGGCACAGGAAGCTATAAGTAAACACATGTCTTGATTGACATAGCCACTTACAGAATCCTGAGTTTTAAGTCTTTAAGTTAAGAATTGACTGATCTACACAGGGTTGAATGCACTATGTCTATCAAACTGCATGCAGTGTATGGATCAACACTGATAAGGTGATTTCAACCACTTCCGGTTGCTTCAGGAAGCTTATAATTGGCACAGGTAGACCTCATAGTGGTCTGATGGACTGTCATAGAAGACAGGTTCATAAGTCATTCATAACCCACATAGGCTTCAGGTTGAATTTAGGGGTGCAGGCAATGTATTCCTATGGGGAGAGAAGTCAATGCAAACTCTTTGAAGTAAACACCTTATTTTAACTATTAAGGGTTAATGCCACATGGTCAGGGTTAGGCTTGCACGGATCGGGAGGACCTCAGGAACGTACCTGAGGTCGAATTGTGCTTCTCACCCTAACGGTTCTCTCACTGTCACCCAAAAGCAAATGACATTGAGGGCCAGGCTTCCTTTTGCGCCTTCTTTTTCAAGGTCGCTGCACTCAGAGCGAGCTACGGTCAAGCGGGGCGTCTCGTTGAACTCTGCACAGCCTGGAGACTATGGTGATGCCATTTTTGTGTTGATTTCAGAATGCCATTTTGGTGATGGTCCCTCTCCGTTTAAACATATTGCTAATGTACAAAAGTCAACTAGCAAGTCAGTGTCCACCAGTCAATTAGATGTCATTCTGACACCAAACTGATACCAATTGACACCAAACCCACTTTTTCCAACTCATTTAGAAGCCAACTATCACATATGTCAGAGCAGGCCCATAATTCACAGCGCCATTAGTTTAAAACATAATAAAAACGTAAAACACATAGTTACGTTCTAGCTGCGGGTCCAGGTCAGACATTATGTGAAGGCCTATGTGAGGCGACCCCGAATCCCGAGTTTCGGCTCGATAGGTCCTTCGGTGCCCGAGTAAAACCCTAATTGGTGCTGAAAATCCACTTTTTCCATGCCTTGCTATGGGGTCCTTGAATGAGCTATCGGACCGAAACGTTGGGGTCCGTCTCTATGGGCCGAGCCGGTTCCAATGCACCTAGTCTTGTGTCTCTGAGACTTTTCTAAATGTCGCCATTTTCGTAATGGTCAAAATGAATTGAAATCATTGCAAATGTACGAGGCTATTTCTCGGTCCGAGAACCTTCTAGAGCCACCTAACTCACCACGCACTATCGACCCGAGGTCTAGAACAGGTTTCTAAAGTTTCGGAACTCTAGGTCTGACGGTTCTTTTTAGCTCGAACAAAGCTAACTATTGGAGGCACTGTCTGTCTCTACAAACCCCAATACGTCCCTCCTTCCAAGTTGTGTGTCTGTGTGATTTAGTTTTCCTTTGAAATTTTATGGGAAAAATGACTGATTTACAGTTCATGGGGGTTGCCTAATCACACATATGAAGTTTTGGACAGATCTGACTTTTTAACCCCTCGAAACAGCCCCTGAGACACCAATTAAGGCACTTCCGGTTGTCACAGGAAGCTATAAGTCAACACATATCCTCACTGGGCTATGCTTTTACAGAATCCTGAGTTTTAAGTCCTTACGTTAAGAATTGACTGATTTACACAGGGTTGAATGCACTATGTCTATCAAACTGCAGGCAGGTAATGGAAAAACACTTTTAGGGTGATTTTAACCACTTCCGGTTGGTCCAGGAAGCTTAGAATCAACACAGGTAGACCTCATACTGGCCTGATGGACTGTTACCAAAGACAGGTTCATACGGCATTCATAACCCATATAGACTTCAGGTTGAATTTAGGGGTAAAGGCAATGTATTCCTATGGGGAGAGAAATCAATGCAAACTTTTTGAAGTAAACACCATCTTTTAACTATTAAGGGTTAATGCCACACTGTCAACGTTAGGCTTGCACGGATCGGAAGGACCTTAGGAACATACCTGAGGTCGAATTGTGCTTCTCACCCTAACGGTTCTCTCACTGTCACCCAAAAGCAAATGACGTTGTGGGGCAGGCTTCATTTTGGGCCTACTTTTCTAATGGTCGCTGCGCTCAGACCGAGCGAGCTACGGTCAAGCGGGATATCTCGTTGAACTCGGCACGGCCTAGACATTATGTTTATGCCATTGCCTGCTCTCTGTGTCTTTAAGAACCACACTTTTTCACTCCATCCTTGCTGTGTGTGCGTGTGAGAGCTTTTCTTTGACATCTGCTGGGAGAAATGACTGATTTACAGTTCACGAGGGTTACCTAGTCACACATATGAAGTTTTGAAAAGATCTGACCTTTTTAACCCATGGAAACTGCCACTGTGACACCATTAAAGGCACTTCCGGTTGGCACAGGAAGCTATAAATAAACTCATATCATGATTGGGGTATGCCTTTACAGAATCCCGAGTTTTAAGTCTTTACGTTAAGAACTGAGTTATTTACGGAGGGTTTAGTGAGTGTGTGTTATTTCAGAAAATCATAGAAAATCACAGAAATCTCGCAGAGCTCCGCAGCACACTTTAAAAAGATTCGTAAGAACAACCTGCAACTGGATCTGTAACCGGAAAAAAAAAAAACACCTATCCGTGAACATCACCAAGGTGTCGTTGTACGATTTCTCTTAAATGACGATAGATAAATGGCTGGTTCTTTTTTATTGACACCGGAGGCTCCTTGACTTTGACGTGAAGTGGAAAAATAATTTCTCTATTTTCATTTTGGACCTTTAATCCCAGATAAATGGCCATAACTCAAAAACCGTTGAGGCCTAGACGCCATCTTGTTCGGGGCCAACTGCCCATTATGCCGCCCCTACGCTCACCGAGTTTCGGCTTCTAAATATTTTCAGTTTTCGAGATAAGGCCCCGTCGTGAATCGTGATGTTTTGTAGCAATAGCCATATGATTGCTTATGCCCTCTTGTGGGAATTTCCGGGACATGGGAAAAATGACATAAATCTTATTATTTTTGTAAACGGAAACCGAATGTCCGACAACGTTCATTTGATGACTTCCTGGTAGGTCCGGCCCTGCCGCTCGGCCCGACGCCGTCCGCGAATTTTACAAACGATTTCGGACGTCTAGTAAGGGACCGTACATTTGCAATATGGACTTTCTCACTAACCATACAGGTACTGCCGAATTCTTCCCTTAAGGTATGTAAAACTAAACGCATGCTCTTCAACCGATTGCACCTACCATCACTACTCGACTAGCATCACTACTCTGGACAGTTCTGACTTAGAATATGGGGACAACTACAAATACCTAGGTGTCTGGTTAGACTGTAAACTCTCCTTCCAGACTCACATTAAGCATCTCCAATCCAAAGGTAAATCTAGAATCGGCTTCCTATTTCGCAACAAAGCCTCCTTCACTCATGCTGCCAAACATACCCTCGTAAAACTGACTATCCTACCGATCCTTGACTTCGGTGATGTCATTTCAAATATAGCCTCCATCACTCTACTCGGACTACATCTAATTTGCTATCACAGTTCCATCTGTTTTGTCACCAAAGCTCCATATACTACCCACCACTGCAACCTGTATGCTCTCGTTGGCTGGCCCTCGCTATATATTCGTTGCCAAACCCACTGGCTCCAGTTCATCTATAGGTCTTTACTAGGTAAAGCCCCGCCTTATCTCAGCTCACCTGGTCACCTTAGCAACACCCACCCGTAGCACGTGCTCCAGCAGGTATATTTCACTGGTCATCCCTAAAGTCAACACCTACTTTGGCCGCCTTTCCTTCCCGTTCTCTGCTGCCAATGACTGGAACATATTGCAAAAATCACAGATTTTTGAGACTTATCTCCCTCCTAACTTTAAGCATCAGCTGTCAGAGCAGCTTACCAATCACTGCACATGTACACATCCCATCTGTAAATAGCCCACCCAACTACCTCACCCCCATATTGCTATTTATTTTTGCTCTTTGCACAACCGTATCTCTACTTGCACATCATCATCTGAACATCTATCACTCCAGTGTTAATAATAAATTGTAATTATTTCGCCACTATGGCCTATTTATTGCCATACCTCCCTAATCTTACTACATTTGCACACACTGTATATAGATTTTTCTATTGTGTTTTTGACTGTACATTTGAATATCCCATGTGTAACTGTGTGTTTTTGTCGCACTGCTATGCTTTATCTTGGCCAGGTCACACTTGTAAATGAGAACTTTACACAGGCAGCCCAATTCTGATATTCTTTTCATTAATTGGTCTTTTGACCAATCAGATCAGTTCAGTTTAAGACTAATTATTGGGAAAAATATCAGAACTGAGCTGCCTGTGTTAAAGCAGCCAGTGTGGCTCAGCATAAGACCATGTGAATAGGGTCTCCAACCCTGTTCCTGGAGAGCTACGCTCTTGTAGGCTTTTGCTCCAACCCCACTTGTGACTAACCTGGTTCAGTTTATAAACCAGCTAATTATTAGAATCAGGTGTGCTAGATTAGCGTTGGAGTGAAAACCTAAAGGACTGTAGCTCCCCAGGAACAGGGTTGGTGGGCCCTGTGTAGAACCACCAAAATGAAATATGGATATTTTCTATCAATCTTTGAAATTGATCTGCCCTTATGGATTCACAGACTATATTTATATAAGCTGTACAGTGCTTTCTGTAGCAACAAACAAATGCTAGACATTCATATTTCCAAAGAATGTTTGTTTATTTGTCAAATTCTAAAATACATGGGAGTGTATACTATTTAATGCCAACTCAACTGGGTATCAACTGGGTATTGAACAAGAATGTTTTATGCTAAAAGTAACTTACAAAAAAAATAGATGAACATTGTCGTATAGTTCAGTGTGTCCAAGTGCTACTCAGATGTAGAGACATACGAGTGCAGAGAACTGTAGCGACAGATTGTTAGACCAGATAGTGTGATTTAACCAAAGATTTTTGCTGACATCTTGTCTATTTCAAGTCTTCTCTCATTGATCGAGACAGGTGGGTGTCCACCCCAAAGCGGCATTTGAACGTAAACATTTGAACGCAAACAGCGTTTTTTTGGCAAAAATGCCTTCTGGAATATGTGAACTTTCATGTGCATTAATAACAAACCTGTATTCTATCCATAAATACGATTGTTAAATTACGAGCCTAGTTGGTTTAGCCACGGAAAAAGGGAGGAACCTTCCCGCTAGCCATGATTGGCTGAGATAATGGATGGGACATGCTGGGAGATGAATTTGGATTGGTCTGCCATGTAGCATGCATCTGTCTATAATGTGAGCTGTTCACTATGTGTTGACAGTCCTTTCTACCATGACATTTTTGAAAGATATAACGTTAGCCATCGAGAACTACAAAAGTTTTGCTACTTTTCTCAACAACATTGATGCCCTGAATTTAGCAGGTGCTATTGACAGATCAGTTGGAAAAAGGGATGGGCTACTTTCTGCACATGCCATGGTCAGTGTGAACCAGAGTGACTTGATACAACGCTGGCCAAACAAGATGTAACTACAAACAAGAGATAATTGGTTCCAGTCTGCTGTGAAGTGTTCATCCATGTATGCACGTAAGTCTAGCTACATTTACAGATATGTTTCTAATTTGGTCAGAAAGTTGTTTTTATTGCAAGTTAAAGCGTACTGTTAGTTAGCTAGCAAATGTTAGCTTGCTGGCTCAGTAGCTAATGTTACGTATATGATCTGTTTGGTAATATTATTCAAATCAGAAATCCATTTGCATTGTTAGTTATGGCCTAATGTTAGCTAGCTAACATTGAACCTAGTTTGTTAGATTTAGCTACATGCAAATTCATACTACAGCTATGACAATGTTTGTATTGGTAGTAGCAGTGGTGGACAAAATACCCAATTGCCATACTTGAGTAAAAATGAAGATACCTTAACAGAAAATGACTCAAGTAAGGTGAAAGTCACCTATTAAAATACTACTTGAGTAAAAGTCAAAAGCTATTTGATTGTTTAATATACTTTAGGCTAGGCACCACAGGCAAAACTTTTGATTTTGCTTCTGTCAATTTTCAGATTTGGGGATATTTTCCAACCATACTTAAAATTGTATGTGAATAAAAATAGGCGATCTCAGTTAGCCAATGCGAGAAAATCAGTGAATGAAAGAAAAAATGAGCCTGATCAGCCAATCGAGGCAGTGTCAGGATAGGTAGAGGAGGAAAAGGAGGTAGTCGGCAGTTGAGATGAAGATGACAGCTAGCAGCGATTAACCAGACAGCAGCCAGCCAGCCAACAGTGACTTTTATACATCACAAATGAAGCAACTTGTCCATGCCCTAAGTGTCTAAACGCTGGACTGAAGATCACCATACACCCCACCAACCAGGGATTCCGTCATGTTAGACTGTGCACACTGTGAAGGTGATCGTGACTTAGGAGCGTTTACACTTCCTCCAGGCTGCAGGAGTGCTCCAGGGGAGATGTGGCATTTGATATACATGTGCGGATGGTTCTTCTAGCCCACAAACTTAGACATGGTTATGCAGCTCTAAAGAAAATAAGCAAAGTCATAGGGATTCCTTCCTTCCGTCTCCGCTCCTATCAGAGACATGACAGGAGAGTGACAGGTAAATAAAAAGGGGGAGTAGCCCATTATTGTCAGGTGACTTGCTGTGTATAAATAATATTTATTTCCTCGCTCCAGCAAATGTATTCAATTAATAAAAAGAGTGATAGGAAAACATAACCATACAATGAGACTGTCACATTGGCCTAAATTGTTATAGGCATGTAGCCTACTGTGATCACTGAGAAATTAGCTTTACTTAAAGTAAATACATGCTGATATGCTAATATTTACATAGGGTAATATGCTGATATTTAGTCAGTTATGACTGTAATGTTGACAGACATAAATACTTTCCTCCTCCACTTTAGTTGCAGATATTCAGAGAAGGCTACAGTCAATGGAGAGTGCTGCAAACCAAATTAGAAGAGCATACGCAGATATTGACCCAGACATACTGTGGCAGAGTTGCTGTAGGAGGATGAGGATGCCATCATAGACATTGACATATCCTTCGATGGCACTTGGCACAAGATAGAAATCACGTCCAACTACGGTATAGGTGTGTGCATTGGTGCTGATACCAGCATACACAGGTTCTTAGGTCTTATAGTCAGACTAATACAGAGGCTTTAAAACAATATTTTGTTGTTTTGATTTTAAGCGTAATTTTATCTGTGAATATATGCAAAATATGCATCTGTCATACATGTGAATATTTTATAAACTGTTTTGTAAAAGTCGGACAATTGAGTGTCTTATCAAAACAAATAAAAAAAATCTGCCTTCAAGCAATGTGTTGAAAAACAGATTCTCGTAATATGCAAATTAAAACATATTTATGGAGGTTACGCCTCGTTTGCATATTTTAATTTGAAAATAAATATAACCTGTAATACAAAATATATTGTATTTAAGTATACTTTCAAATGGTAGATTTTCAGTCTTTTGAGAGTAAAGGGAAAAAATCCCTATTAACCTGTGGTGCCTGGCCTTAAGAATCAAAAGTAAATGTTATTTCAAAAATATACTTAAGTATCAAGTGAAAGTATAAATCATTTCAAATGCCTTATATTAGGCAAACCAGATGGCACAATTTTGTTGTTTTTATTTTACGGATAGTCAGGGGCACACTCCAACACTCCAAGACATAATTTACAAATAAAGCATTTGTGTTTAGTGAGTCGGCCAGATCAGAGGCAGTAGGGATTATCAGGGATGTTCTTTCCTGTCCTGTTAAGCATTCTAAATGTAACCAGTACTTTTGGGTGCCAGGGAAAATATATGGAATAAAAAGTACATTTATTTTCTTTAGGAATGTAGTGGAGTAAAAGTAAAACTTGTCAAAAATATAAATACTGATGTACAGATACCCCTAAAACTACTTTAATAGTACTTTAAAGTGTTTTTACTTAAGTACTTTCCACCATTGGTTAGTAGTAGAAATTGAGATTATGCCTTGTTCATTGATTGGCTAACTAGCTAGCTACATGTCTAAACAAAAGACCACACTTCGGCCAGATTATTACAAAACCCATCAAATTAGCCAGGTGTGTCTGGGGGTGGTTACGGCCATCTATTGTATTTAATGAACATGTGTCCATGTCTAGACAATAGTGATGTGGCTGGGGGTGGTTATAGCATTTCCATCAATTGACCCATAAATTTGGACAAGTGTGTTGAGTAAGTGTCATTTTATAATGATAAAGTATTTTTATCCGGACACTTTCTGTTTTTGATATTGCTACTATGCAAGTAACCACCGTTTACATCTTCTGCATCTGTGCAGGTGACAAATAAACATACATTTTATATAGTGTGTGTTTACCACATGGCCTCACATGTGAATCCTAAAATAGATTGGTGGGGCTAAGGTTTAAGAGGGTGTGAACGATGCTGAATGGGTGTAGACAAAGAAGAGCTCTCCAGTAGGTGTATCAAAGCATTCAAAGACCATTTTCTTCAAAGTGGGGTCACAAGTTTATCAACTACCTAAGCAGAATTATTTTCCCATTGTTCCTCAACTGCAGTGTATGATATACAATTTTCTAGCTCTGAGTCTATACTTTTATCCAATGTAATAAACACCATTTCAAATGTTGCTGCATAAGACCGAATAGAGGTGGTCTGTCACATATTGTTGGATTACTTTAAGGTGTAAAAAGGTATTTATTTTAATATCGGAGCTTTTTCTAAATTCAAACTGACCACCTGCAACTGGACACGGCCATTTTAGGAGACTCCTGTTTCTCTGAATCAAGGACGATGATGGCATCGCTAACGTTGGTCGAAAACTCTCTGTGCTACACCTACAGTGAAGGGAAAAAGTATTTGATCCCCTGCTGATTTTGTACATTTGCCCACTGGTAAAGAAATGATCAGTCTATAATTTTAATGGAAGGTTTAATTGAACAATGAGAGACAGAATAACAACAAAAAAATCCAGAAAAACTCATGTCAAAAATGTTATAAATTGATTTCCATTTTAATGAGGGAAATAAGTATTTGACCCCCTCTCAATCAGAAATATTTCTGGCTTCCAGGTGTCTTATACAGGTAAAGAGCTGAGATTAGGAGCACACTCTTAAAGGGAGTTCTCCTAATCTCAGGTTGTTACCTGTGTAAAAGACACCTGTCCACAGAAGCAATCAATCAATCAGATTCCATACTCTCTACCATGGCCAAGACCAAAGAGCTCTCCAAGGATGTCAGGGACAAGATTGTAGACCTACACAAGGCTGGAATGGGCTATAAGACCATCGCCAAACAGCTTGGTGAGAAGGTGACAACAGTTGGTGCGATTATTCACAAATGGAAGAAACACAAAATAACTGTCAATCTCCCTCGGCTTGGGGCTCCATACAAGATCTCACCTCGTGGAGTTGCAATGATCATGAGGAATCAGCCCAGAACTACACGGGAGGATCTTGTCAATGATCTCAAGGTAGCTGGGACCATAGTCACCAAGAAAACAATTGGCAAGACACTACGCCGTGAAGGACTGAAATCCTGCAGCGCCCGCAAGGTCCCCCTGCTCAAGAAAGCATATACAGTGGGGAAAACAAGTATTTGATACACTGTCAATTTTGCAGGTTTTCCTACTTACAAAGCATGTAGAGGTCTGTAATTTTTTATCATAGGTACACTTCAACTGTGAGAGACGGAATCTAAAACAAAAATCCAGAAAATCACATTGTATGATTTTTAAGTCATTACTTTGCATTTTATTGCATGACATAAGTATTTGATAAATCAGAAAAGCAGAACTTAATATTTGGTACAGAAACCTTTGTTTGCAATTATAGAGATGATACGTTTCCTGTAGTTCTTGACCAGGTTTGCACACACTGCAGCAGGGATTTTGGCCCACTCCTCCATACAGACCTTCTCCAGATCCTTCAAGTTTCGGGGCTGTCGTTGGGCAATACGGACTTTCAGCTCCCTCTAAAGATTTTCGATTGGGTTCGGGTCTGGAGACGGGCTAGGCCACTCCAGGACCTTGAGATGCTTCTTACGGAGCCACTCCTTAGTTGCCCTGCTGTGTGTTTCGGGTCGTTGTCATGCTGGAAGACCCAGCCACGACCCATCTTCAATGCTCTTACTGAGGGAAGGAGGTTGTTGGCCAAGATCTCGCGATACATGGCCCCATCCATCCTCCCCTCAATACGGTGTAGTCGTCCTGTCCCCTTTGCAGAAAAGCATCTGCAAAGAATGATGTTCCCACCTCCATACTTCACGGTTGGGATGGTGTTCTTGGGGTTGTACTCATCCTTCTACTTCCTCCAAACACAGCGAGTGGAGTTTAGACCAAAAAGCGCTATTTTTGTCTCATCAGACCACATGACCTTCTCCCATTCCTCCTCTGGATCATCCAGATGGTCATTGGCAAACTTCAGATGGGCCTCGACATGCGCTGGCTTGAGCAGGGGGAACTTGCGTGCGCTGCAGGATTTTAATCCATGACATCGTAGTGTGTTACTAATGGTTTTCTTTGAGACTGTGGTCCCAGCTCTCTTCAGGTCATTGACCAGGTCCTGCCATGTAGTTATGGGCTGATCCCTCACCTTCCTCATGATCATTGATGCACCACAAGATGAGATCTTGCATGGAACCCCAGACCGAGGGTGATTGACCGTCATCTTGAACTTCTTCCATTTTCGAATAATTGCACCAACAGTTGTTGCCTTTTTACCATGCTGCTTGCCCATTGCTTGCCAATGGTCTACCATTGTATCCCTGATGTCCTTACACAGCTCTCTGGTCTTGGCCATTGTGGAGAGGTTGGAGTCTGTTTGATTGAGTGTGTGGACAGGTGTCTTTTATACAGGTAACAAGTTCAAACAACAGGTGCAGTTAATACAGGTAATGAGTGGAGAACAGGAGGGCTTCTTAATGAAAAACTAACAGGTCTGTGAGAGCCGGAATTCTTACTGGTTGGAAGGTGATCAAATACTTATGTCATGCAATAAAATGCTAATTAATTTCTTAAAAATCATACAATGTGATTTTCTGGATTTTTGTTTTAGATTCTGTCTCTCACAGTTGAAGTGTACCGAGACCTCTACATGCTTTGTAAGTAGGAAAACCTGCAAAATCGGCAGTGTATCAAATACTTGTTCTCCCCACGGTATACTGATTACATATAGACTGAGGGTCTTGTAGGGTCTTGTAGGCACCCGGGAAGTTGGAGTAGCAGTGGTCGAGTATTTTAACAGTGCGAGTAGAACTTTGGTAGCCTTTTCCTCAAATTTGCTTTGTTAAAATCCCCAGCTACAATAAATGTTGCCTCGGGATTTGTGGTTTCCATTTTGAATAAAATCCAGTGAAGTTCTTTGAGGGCCGAAAAAAACGCAAATAAGAATTTAAAAAATAAGTTGTTGACCACAAAACTGTCACTAAGGAAGAGCGTAACATCCTTCTCCGTCAGTTTTAAGTAGTAGCTACCTGGCACAACTGGTTTCTAAATGGCCCACCCATCGGTTGCAGCTGGTGCCATAAGAAGGACGCTGAAAACGCTGGAGGAACATCCTGGCTGAAAACAAAGAGAACACTGCAGCACCAGCAACACCCAAAAAGCTGAAGCAAGGCAGCAGAAGTAGTAGCACAGACTCCGACAGATATTTCACCCATGCACAATCCAGGGGAATATACAGATAATTGTGACATACAATAAGTAGCTATAGCTACTGTGGTGGATAACAAAGAGAATGTATGGATTAATTTATTAAAATCAGCTCAAATGAATTTCATGGATTGTCTTCCTTTTGTTTGAACAATGCCCTAACAAGAGGGCACATATTTCTGCAAGGCAAAGTCGTGTATCATTAGCTCATTGTTGTGGTTGTATCCAAATAAATCTTAACTAGAAAAAAGCTTAAACATATGCAAATGCAGCTACTTTGATGTTATTCTGCCTACTTTTTGAGTTGACTGTAAATTAGTCGTAGTTGCCCTTGAAGCCAGTGTTTGTCGGATATATTGCTACGGTTTGCCGTACAGATGGCAGACAGTGTGAATGGGCGAGCGGTTTGCTGACATCCACATTGTGAACAGAGTGTTCCATGGTGGCAGTGGGCTTGTAGTATGGGCATGCATAAGCTACAGACAACGAACACAATTGCATTTTATCCATGGAAATTTGAGCGCACAGAGATACCGTGACGAGACCTTGAGGCCCATTTTTGTGTCATTCATCACCTCATGTTCAGCATGATAATTTAAGGCCCCATGTTGCAAGGATCTGTACACAATTCCTGGAAGCTAGCTAAGAGCAAAAATAAAAATTATTGGATTTCCCCCACACTGTAACACAGTAGTATGTTAGCCTGCAATACTCAATATGGGGTTCAGTAGATAAACTAAAGTTAGCTATGTGGCTTGCAGGAAAAATAACTTACCTAGGTAGTCACCATATTTGTCATCTGCCCTCTTGGTGCTGGCATTGGCTATAGCTGAGCTTTTAACGTTAGCTAAATCCAACTCTTTGTTTCCTCTTTGCTATATTCCGATTGAAACATGTATGGTTGAATGTCACCATGTAGCTAATACATGCTCCATTGTCGAATTCGTGTTGATGAGAGGAATCACTTGAAACTATTGCATCTGGTCATCTTTTTCACCTTTGAAAGAAGGATTGTTTTGTCCCCGCCTTGGGGAATGAAGCACCACCCAACAGAAGTTGTAGTCTTTCAGAGACTGGAAAGAATGTGTATATTTAGCAATGAATCTGCCAATAGGTGCCCTGACCTGCCTTCCTTCTGGGCAGTTATGTGTGAAACATATCTCACTGTCCTAGAAATGCCTCAGACATGATGAAAACAAGCCTAGAGTCCCCCAGGTTAAAATTCCCATTTAAGTGTAAAACTAACAATGACTCAATAATCCATGCTATCTGGGAATGCTATGAAGTCCAAAAGTTATGGGCGGAGCTACAAAGTTGGCTGTCAGAAGTATTACAATGTAAACATACTTTTATTCCATTTGTCTGCATATTTCAAGACATGGCATATGGGGGTGTAATGAGATACCCAATGGGCTGGAAGATTCTCATCACTCATCTTGAAAACACGTATACTAAATACTTGGAAATTAACACAATGGAAAAACCGAATTATTTATGATTGAGAAATTGAAATACCATGGGTGACAGAGGAAAAACAAATTGGTACAATTTAAGGCCATGTGGTAAACAACAATACAGGCACTAGGGATGGGGGTGTGAGCATGTGGGTCTGGGCAGATGAGATGTAGTTGTTGTTTGAGTGCGTCTGTAAGTTTATGTTCATACGTGAATGTTTGTATCTGGTGTAAAGTATTTTTTATATATACAGTACCAGTCAAACGTTTGGACACCTACTCATGCCAAGGTTTTCATTTGGACTATTTTCTACATTGTAGAATAATAGTGATGACATCAAAACGATGAAATAACATATATGGAATCATGTAGTAACCAAAAAAGTGTTAAACAAATAAAAATATATTTTATATTTGAGATTCTTCAAATTAGCCACCCTTTGCCTTGATGACGGCTTTGCACATTCTGTGCCTTCGAAAATAATTCAGACCCCTTGACTTTTTAAACATTTTGTTAGGTTTCAGCCTTATTCTAAAATGGATTAAATAAAATATTTTCCTCATCAATCTACACACAATACCCCTTAATGGCAAAGTGAAAACTGTTTTCTATACATTTTTGCAAATTCAGTTTAAATTCAGGCTGTAACACAACATTTAGGAAAAGTCTAGGTGTCTGAAAACTTGGGTGTCTGAAGGCAACGTATATACTGTAGCTTCAATCAGAAGAGAAAAAAAGCCCCTTTATTTATGTAGCTAATCTGGTGTGTCTTTCAATTAGGTCAATGGCCAGCCCCAGCATCATATTCATCACAGCACCATGAGGATGTAATAGCCATGGAGGTACAGTAATGTAACATTACATTCACTAAGCCAAGATGAGACTTTGCCTATCTGTTCTTTCTGGCACAGTATTTACTTCATTTCAATGTAACGTCATTGGGCCGGCAGTGCCAAGTTTGGGCCGCAGGCTTGAAGTTAAGAACACAACTGTCACCAACTTAAATGTACATACTTATATGTACATGCCATCTGTTTTTACAGACGGTCCCAATATATGTACAGTGCCTTTGCGAAAGTATTCGGCCCCCTTGAACTTTGCGACCTTTTGCCACATTTCAGGCTTCAAACATAAAGATATAAAACTGTATTTCTTTGTGAAGAATCAACAACAAGTGGGACACAATCATGAAGTGGAACGACATTTATTGGATATTTCAAACTTTTTTAACAAATCAAAAACTGAAAAAATGGGCGTGCAAAATTATTGACTACACCTTACACTTACCGTTTATACTGTACACACTGAATTATTAAAAAATATATATAATTGGTCTACCAGACTAATGCAATAGTTGTCACCTTACTGCACTACTAATGCATAGAGTATCCTATAATTCTACGCTGCTACTGTACTGTACCTTATTCCACTCACTATGTACATGGGCACACAATTTCCATAGCCTGCTATATCCCAATTAGGCCATTTTTAAATCTTATTTTCTTTAATCTGCATGCCTCTTGTACTTGATTTAGTTTATTTAGTATTTTTATTAGTATGTTGTATATTTACAATGCCCCTTATTTGATTGCTTTCCTTTTTTACTTATTTGATTACTATGTCAATTATGCTGCCATTGCACTGTGTGAGGAGCCTGACAATAAAATGTGATTTGACTGGATCGGATTTGTCGTCACCAGTGACCAGGACTGGCCCTCGTGATCTGATATATTTACTGGACTTTTCCAGAAACATTTTTCAAATGGACATGGCATCCATTGTATGTTAAATAATACAAATATATAAAAAGTACGTGGTGACAGGGAGAAGGTATGCCGCTGGCTTGAAGCTTCTGGTCAGCGGAGTGGTGGCACCGGGATCCTCATCTCTCCCAAGTGGTCCTTCTCTCTTTCTCCCCTTACCCATCTGTCTATCGCCTCCTTTGAATTCCATGCTGTCACAGTTACCAGCCCTTTCAAGCTTAACATCCTTATCATTTATCGCCCTCCAGGTCTCCTCGGAGAGTTCATCAATGAGCTTGATGCCTTGATAAGCTCCTTTCCTGAGGACGGCTCACCTCTCACAGTTCTGGGCGACTTTAACCTCCCCACGTCTACCTTTGACTCATTCCTCTCTGCCTCCTTCTTTCCACTCCTCTCCTCTTTTGACCTCACCCTCTCACCTTCCCCCCCTACTCACAAGGCAGGCAATACGCTCAACCTCATCTTTACTAGATGCTGTTCTTCCACTAACCTCATTGCAACTCCCCTCCAAGTCTCCGACCACTACCTTGTATCCTTTTCCCTCTCGCTCTCATCCAAAACTTCCCACACTGCCCCTACTCAGATGGTATCGCGCCGTCCCAACCTTCGCTCTCTCTCCCCCGCTACTCTCTCCTCTTCCATCCTATCATCTCTTCCCTCTGCTCAAACCTTCTCCAACCTATCTCCTGATTCTGCCTCCTCAACCCTCCTCTCCTCCCTTTCTGCATCCTTTGACTCTCTATGTCCCCTATCCTCCAGGCCGGCTCGGTCCTCCCCTCCCGCTCCGTGGCTCGACGACTCATTGCGAGCTCACAGAACAGGGCTCCGGGCAGCCGAGCGGAAATGGAGGAAAACTCGCCTCGCTGCGGACCTGGCATCCTTTCACTCCCTCCTCTCTACATTTTCCTCCTCTGTCTCTGCTGCTAAAGCCACTTTCTACCACTCTAAATTCCAAGCATCTGCCTCTAACCCTAGGAAGCTCTTTGCCACCTTCTCCTCCCTCCTGAATCCCCCCTCCTCCCTCTCTGCAGATGACTTCGTCAACCATTTTGAAAAGAAGGTCGACGACATCCGATCCTCGTTTGCTAAGTCAAACGACACCGCTGGTTCTGCTCACACTGCCCTACCCTGTGCTCTGACCTCTTTCTCCCTCTCCCTCCAGATGAAATCTCGCGTCTTGTGACGGCCGGCCACCCAACAACCTGCCCGCTTGACCCTATCCCCTCCTCTCTTCTCCAGACCATTTCCGGAGACCTTCTCCCTTACCTCACCTCGCTCATCAACTCATCCCTGACCGCTGGCTACGTCCCTTCCGTCTTCAAGAGAGCGAGAGTTGCACCCCTTCTGAAAAAACCTACACTCGATCCCTCCGATGTCAACAACTACAGGCCAGTATCCCTTCTTTCTTTTCTCTCCAAAACTCTTGAACGTGCCGTCCTTGGCCAGCTCTCCTGCTATCTCTCTCAGAATGACCTTCTTGATCCAAATCAGTCAGGTTTCAAGACTAGTCATTCAACTGAGACTGCTCTTCTCTGTATCACGGAGGCGCTCCGCACTGCTAAAGCTAACTCTCTCTCCTCTGCTCTCATCCTTCTAGACCTATCGGCTGCCTTCGATACTGTGAACCATCAGATCCTCCTCTCCACCCTCTCCGAGTTGGGCATCTCCGGCGCGGCCCACGCTTGGATTGCGTCCTACCTGACAGGTCGCCCCTACCAGGTGGCGTGGCGAGAATCTGTCTCCTCACCACGCGCTCTCACCACTGGTGTCCCCCAGGGCTCTGTTCTAGGCCCTCTCCTATTCTCGCTATACACCAAGTCACTTGGCTCTGTCATAACCTCACATGGTCTCTCCTATCATTGCTATGCAGACGACACACAATTAATCTTCTCCTTTCCCCCTTCTGATGACCAGGTGGCGAATCGCATCTCTGCATGTCTGGCAGACATATCAGTGTGGATGACGGATCACCACCTCAAGCTGAACCTCGGCAAGACGGAGCTGCTCTTCCTCCCGGGAAGGACTGCCCGTTCCATGATCTCGCCATCACGGTTGACAACTCCATTGTGTCCTCCTCCCAGAGCGCTAAGAACCTTGGCGTGATCCTGGACAACACCCTGTCGTTCTCAACTAACATCAAGGCGGTGGCCCGTTCCTGTAGGTTCATGCTCTACAACATCCGCAGAGTACGACCCTGCCTCACACAGGAAGCGGCGCAGGTCCTAATCCAGGCACTTGTCATCTCCCGTCTGGATTACTGCAACTCGCTGTTGGCTGGGCTCCCTGCCTGTGCCATTAAACCCCTACAACTCATCCAGAACGCCGCAGCCCGTCTGGTGTTCAACCTTCCCAAGTTCTCTCACGTCACCCCGCTCCTCCGCTCTCTCCACTGGCTTCCAGTTGAAGCTCGCATCCGCTACAAGACCATGGTGCTTGCCTACGGAGCTGTGAGGGGAACGGCACCTCAGTACCTCCAGGCTCTGATCAGGCCCTACACCCAAACAAGGGCACTGCGTTCATCCACCTCTGGCCTGCTCGCCTCCCTACCACTGAGGAAGTACAGTTCCTGCTCAGCCCAGTCAAAACTGTTCGCTGCTCTGGCCCCCAATGGTGGAACAAACTCCCTCACGACGCCAGGACAGCGGAGTCAATCACCACCTTCCGGAGACACCTGAAACCCCACCTCTTTAAGGAATACCTAGGATAGGATAAAGTAATCCTTCTCACCCCCCACCTTAAAAGATTTAGATGCACTATTGTAAAGTGGCTGTTCCACTGGATGTCATAAGGTGAATGCACCAATTTGTAAGTCGCTCTGGATAAGAGCGTCTGCTAAATGACTTAAATGTAAATGTAAATGTAAAATGTAAGCTGAAATAACTTGCCTCCAACTGGCAGTTGTAGTGTCGCCGGTCGGGATGAGGGTGCGTGGGCTGTGTGAGGAAAACTGCTGCTTGACAATATTGTGGGCTTCCCGTGTATGAGGCAATGGGCAAAAAAGCTGGCGCACGGCGCTCAACCACTCTGGAGGGACGCTGGCCTCCCAAGTGCTCATTGCTAACTGGGTACACATCCATAGCATACAGGTATTTGTATCCTCCACTACACCATTAGCAAGAGAAGAGACACTGTTACATTACCTGCATTGGCAAATATCTTCAATCTCCAACGTTAACGGTACTACAATAAAGAACAATGATAAGTGATTGACATTGAAATATTTTCTATTGAACAGTAAGGCAAGTTTACAAAATTGTACATACAATTGCAGTAAATACTTCAGCTTGCTAGCTAGATTCTTTACATCCACTGGGTTTCACAAGATGACAGCCTGGTTTGGTGGATTGCTCAGGAGTTCCCAAAACATTAAACAACATGAATTACAATTCATACAAATGTCAAATGCCAATATAGCAAATTAATGTATAGCTAGTCAGCTAGCTTGTTAAATTGCAATTTTAGTAAACTAATTTTATCACCTAAAAATATGCATACTTGTCCGTCTGTACATTAACCTACATATTACTCTTAATTGTATGTTTTGCACGATTCGTTATGAAGTTGTAATTATTTACCTTTGCTTCCATCCTAGTATTTTGGTCAACCATCTTCCTGTATCCACTTTAGAGCCTTGGGTCGCAGAGCTTCATGGGAGTTTGGATAATCATGCAATATACATTCTAAATGTCAATGCGACTTAATTTGGAGGGTGAACAAGAGGAAAAGAGGGTAGCTGCATCCCAATGTGGCAACTGGAGTAAGTGCAGGTGGGTGTGTCGAAAGGAAAGTAGTGAACTTGTGGAAAGGAGTGTCAAAAGGAAAGTAGTGGGTTTGTGGAAAGGAGTGGGTGTGTCGAAAGTCCTCTGCTATAGGTTAGATGGTTTTGATTGAGCTGTGTTTTTTTTCTCCGTTTCTTACCATGCAACTACCATACATTGAGCTACGGTACCTTGAGAGTTTGGACCTCTGTTTTTAAACCAGAGGTTGAGTCACTGTTAGTTTTACACACATCATTGAACATTTTCAGTTATAACTGATGATTGTTTAGTTTTTATTAAAATAATTGATTATGGGTGTACGTTTTCATCATGCATTGTATGCGTGTGCTTACTGTGACTGTCACCCTGATATTGGCTACTACGTAGCTGAGCAAATGTCAGGTCTGCTGTGCGCAAACTTGAAAGCTCTGTGCAACTTCCGCTGCACATTTACTGTCAACACTGAGGCTGTACTCACTTTAAGTTATGGTTTTAACAGTCTCTGGTGGGACCATTTAAGCCAGGTGAGGTCTCCGCATGTGTGGGGGGTGGGACAGAAGAGCTATCTAAGGCAAGGTGAGCGGAACTGAGGGCTCTACAGTGAAATAAAACAATAAGGACTAGCCAGGACAGCAGTAGGCAAGGCATATTGACATTAGGGAGAGGCATATTGACATTAGAGAGAGGCATAAAGCAGTCACAGGTGTTGGTCAGGAGAGCTAAGACAACAATGGATAAATGGCAATGAATGGGCAGAGCAGGTCAGTTAGGTACATACAGGACCTGAATTTGAGGCTAGGGCCAACAGATAAACGAAATGAGGTACCATGTTATTGAAACAGTCTAGGGGGCATCAGCTGTGTATCCGAGTGATCATAGGGTCCAAAGAACAGCAATAGATGAGTCAGGGAGCCGTTAGGTGAGTACTACGCTAGGCGAGTGGGAGACATGGCGCTTAGAAAGCTTAGAAAGATGGGTCTTCGGCAACATCGCAACGGAAAAGCTTGCTCCGCGTTGACAACTAAGGGTCCAGGCCAATTGGCAAAAGAGATATTGTTGCCATAGAATTAGCTGGTATATGGGCCTAGCTCATGGCTAGCTCAAGGCTAACTGGTGCTTGCTTCAGGACAGATGCGTTAGCTAACAGGCGTTAGCTTTCCTCCAGTATCTTCACAAGATCCTTTGCTGTTGTTCAGGGATTGATTTGCACTTTTCGCACCAAATTACATTAATCTCTACGAGACAGAACGCGTCTCTTTCCTGAGCAGTATGACGGCTGTGTGTTCCCATGGTGTTTATACTTACATTTACATTACATTTATGTCATTTAGCAGACGCTCTTATCCAGAGCGACTTACAAATTGGTGCATTCACCTTATGACATCCAGTGGAACAGCCACTTTACAATAGTGCATCTAAATCTTTTAGGGGGGTGAGAAGGATTACTTATCCTATCCTAGGTATTCCTTAAAGAGGTGGGGTTTCAGGTGTCTCCGGAAGGTGGTGATTGACTCCGCTGTCCTGGCGTCGTGAGGGAGTTTGTTCCACCATTGGGGGCCAGAGCAGCGAACAGTTTTGACTGGGCTGAGCGGGAACTGTACTTCCTCAGTGGTAGGGAGGCGAGCAGGCCAGAGGTGGATGAACGCAGTGCCCTTGTTTGGGTGTAGGGCCTGATCAGAGCCTGGAGGTACTGAGGTGCCGTTCCCTCACAGCTCCGTAGGCAAGCACCACGGTCTTGTAGCGGATGCGAGCTTCAACTGGAAGCCAGTGGAGAGAGTGGAGGAGCGGGGTGACGTGAGAGAACTTGGGAAGGTTGAACACCAGACGGGCTGCGGCGTTCTGGATGAGTTGTAGGGGTTTAATGGCACAGGCAGGGAGCCCAGCCAACAGCGAGTTGCAGTAATCCAGACGGGAGATGACAAGGGCCTGAATTAGGACCTGCGCCGCTTCCTGTGTGAGGCAGGGTCGTACTCTGCGGATGTTGTAGAGCATGAACCTACAGGAACGGCCACCGCCTTGATGTTAGTTGAGAACGACAGGGTGTTGTCCAGGATCACGCCAAGGTTCTTAGCGCTCTGGGAGGAGGACACAATGGAGTTGTCAACCGTGATGGCGAGATCATGGAACGGGCAGTCCTTACACCGGGAGGAAGAGCAGCTCCGTCTTGCCGAGGTTCAGCTTGAGGTGGTGATCCGTCATCCACACTGATATGTCTGCCAGACATGCAGAGATGCGATTCGCCACCTGGTCATCAGAAGGGGGAAAGGAGAAGATTAATTGTGTGTCATCTGCATAGCAATGATAGGAGAGACCATGTGAGGTTATGACAGAGCCAAGTGACTTGGTGTATAGCGAGAATAGGAGAGGGCCTAGAACAGAGCCCTGGGGGACACCAGTGGTGAGAGCGCTTGGTGAGGAGACAGATTCTCGCCACGCCACCTGGTAGGAGCGACCTGTCAGGTAGGACGCAATCCAAGCGTGGGCCGCGCCGGAGATGCCCAACTCGGAGAGGGTGGAGAGGAGGATCTGATGGTTCACAGTATCGAAGGCAGCCGATAGGTCTAGAAGGATGAGAGCAGAGGAGAGAGAGTTAGCTTTAGCAGTGCGGAGCGCCTCCGTGATGCAGAGAAGAGCAGTCTCAGTTGAATGACTAGTCTTGAAACCTGACTGATTTGGATCAAGAAGGTCATTCTGAGAGAGATAGCGGTAGAGCTGGCCAAGGACGGCACGTTCAAGAGTTTTGGAGAGAAAAGAAAGAAGGGATACTGGTCTGTAGTTGTTGACATCGGAGGGATCGAGTGTAGGTTTTTTCAGAAGGGGGTGCAACTCTCGCTCTCTTGATGACGGAAGGGACGTAGCCAGCGGTCAGGGATGAGTTGATGAGCGAGGTGAGGTAAGGGAGAAGGTCTCCGGAAATGGTCTGGAGAAGAGAGGAGGGGATAGGGTCAAGCGGGCAGGTTGTTGGGCGGCCGGCCGTCACAAGACGCGAGATTTCATCTGGAGAGAGAGGGGAGAAAGAGGTCAGAGCACAGGGTAGGGCAGTGTGAGCAGAACCAGCGGTGTCGTTTGACTTAGCAAACGAGGATCGGATGTCGTCGACCTTCTTTTCAAAATGGTTGACGAAGTCATCTGCAGAGAGGGAGGGGGGGGGGGGGATTCAGGAGGGAGGAGAAGGTGGCAAAGAGCTTCCTAGGGTTAGAGGCAGATGCTTGGAATTTAGAGTGGTAGAAAGTGGCTTTAGCAGCAGAGACGGAGGAGGAAAATGTAGAGAGGAGGGAGTGAAAGGATGCCAGGTCCGCAGGGAGGCGAGTTTTCCTCCATTTCCGCTCGGCTGCCCGGAGCCCTGTTCTGTGAGCTCGCAATGAGTCGTCGAGCCACGGAGCGGGAGGGGAGGACCGAGCCGGCCTGGAGGATAGGGGACATAGAGAGTCAAAGGATGCAGAAAGGGAGGAGAGGAGGGTTGAGGAGGCAGAATCAGGAGATAGGTTGGAGAAGGTTTGAGCAGAGGGAAGAGATGATAGGATGGAAGAGGAGAGAGTAGCGGGGGAGAGAGAGCGAAGGTTGGGACGGCGCGATACCATCCGAGTAGGGGCAGTGTGGGAAGTGTTGGATGAGAGCGAGAGGGAAAAGGATACAAGGTAGTGGTCGGAGACTTGGAGGGGAGTTGCAATGAGGTTAGTGGAAGAACAGCATCTAGTAAAGATGAGGTCGAGCGTATTGCCTGCCTTGTGAGTAGGGGGAAGGTGAGAGGGTGAGGTCAAAAGAGGAGAGGAGTGGAAAGAAGGAGGCAGAGAGGAATGAGTCAAAGGTAGACGTGGGGAGGTTAAAGTCGCCCAGAACTGTGAGAGGTGAGCCGTCCTCAGGAAAGGAGCTTATCAAGGCATCAAGCTCATTGATGAACTCTCCGAGGAACCTGGAGGGCGATAAATGATAAGGATGTTAAGCTTGAAAGGGCTGGTAACTGTGACAGCATGGAATTCAAAGGAGGCGATAGACAGATGGGTAAGGGGAGAAAGAGAGAATGACCACTTGGGAGAGATTAGGATCCCGGTGCCACCACCCCGCTGACCAGAAGCTCTCGGGGTGTGCGAGAACACGTGGGCGGACGAGGAGAGAGCAGTTGGAGTAGCAGTGTTATCTGTGGTGATCCATGTTTCCGTCAGTGCCAAGAAGTCCTTAGTGCTGCTTTTGATACCATCGATCACCACATTCTTTTGGAGAGATTGGAAACCCTAATTGGTCTACACGGACAAGTTCTGGCCTGGTTTAGATCTTATCTGTCGGAAAGATATCAGTTTGTCTCTGTGAATGGTTTGTCCTCTGACAAATCAACTGTACATTTCGGTGTTCCTCAAGGTTCTGTTTTAGGACCACTATTGTTTTCACTATATATTTTACCTCTTGGGGATGTTATTCGAAAACATAATGTAAACTTTCACTGCTATGCGGATGACACACAGCTGTACATTTCAATGAAACATGGTGAAGCCCCAAAATTGCCCTCGCTAGAAGCATGTGTTTCAGACATAAGGAAGTGGATGGCTGCAAACTTTCTACTATTAAACTCGGACAAAACAGAGATGCTTGTTCTAGGTCCCAAGAAACAAAGAGATCTTCTGTTGAATCTGACAATTAATCTTAATGGTTGTACAGTCGTCTCAAATAAAACTGTGAAGGACCTCGGCGTTACTCTGGACCCTGATCTCTCTTTTGAAGAACATATCAAGACCATTTCGAGGACAGCTTTTTTCCATCTACGTAACATTGCAAAAATCAGAAACTTTCTGTCCAAAAATGATGCAGAAAAATTAATCCATGCTTTTGTCACTTCTAGGTTAGACTACTGCAATGCTCTATTTTCCGGCTACCCGGATAAAGCACTAAATAAACTTCAGTTAGTGCTAAATACGGCTGCTAGAATCCTGACTAGAACCAAAAAATTTGATCATATTACTCCAGTGCTAGCCTCTCTACACTGGCTTCCTGTCAAAGCAAGGGCTGATTTCAAGGTTTTACTGCTAACCTACAAAGCATTACATGGGCTTGCTCCTACCTACCTCTCTGATTTGGTCCTGCCGTACATACCTACACGTACGCTACGGTCACAAGACGCAGGCCTCCTAATTGTCCCTAGAATTTCTAAGCAAACAGCTGGAGGCAGGGCTTTCTCCTATAGAGCTCCATTTTTATGGAACGGTCTGCCTACCCATGTCAGAGACGCAAACTCGGTCTCAACCTTTAAGTCTTTACTGAAGACTCATCTCTTCAGTGGGTCATATGATTGAGTGTAGTCTGGCCCAGGAGTGGGAGGGTGAACGGAAAGGCTCTGGAGCAACGAACCGCCCTTGCTGTCTCTGCCTGGCCGGTTCCCCTCTTTCCACTGGGATTCTCTGCCTCTAACCCTGTTACGGGGCTGAGTCACTGGCTTGCTGGGGCTCTCTCGTGCCGTCCCTGGGGGGTGCGTCACCTGGGTGGGTTGATTCACTGTTGTGGTCGGCCTGTCTGGGTTGCCCCCCTGGGTTGTACCGTGGCGGAGACCTTTGTGGGCTATACTCGGCCTTGTCTCAGGATGGTAAGTTGGTGGTTGAAGATATCCCTCTAGTGGTGTGGGGGATGTGCTTTGGCAAAGTGGGTGGGGTTATATCCTTCCTGTTTGGCCCTGTCCGGGGTGTCCTCGGATGGGGCCACAGTGTCTCCTGACCCCTCCTGTCTCAGCCTCCAGTATTTATGCTGCAGTAGTTTATGTGTCGGGGGGCTAGGGTCAGTTTGTTATATCTGGAGTACTTCTCCTGTCCTATTCGGTGTCCTGTGTGAATCTAAGTGTGCGTTCTCTAATTCTCTCCTTCTCTCTTTCTTTCTCTCTCTCGGAGGACCTGAGCCCTAGGACCATGTCCCAGGACTACCTGACATGAGGACTCCTTGCTGTCCCCAGTCCACCTGGCCATGCTCCTGCTCCAGTTTCAACTGACCTGAGCCCTAGGACCGTGCCCCAGGACTACCTGACATGAAGGCTCCTTGCTGTCCCCAGTCCACCTGACTGTGCTGCTGCTCCAGTTTCAACTGTTCTGCCTTATTATTATTCGACCATGCTGGTCATTTATGAACATTTGAACATCTTGGTCATGTTCTGTTATAATCTCTACCCGGCACAGCCAGAAGAGGACTGGCCACCCCACATAGCCCGGTTCCTCTCTAGGTTTCTTCCTAGGTTTTGGCCTTTCTAGGGAGTTTTCCTAGCCACCGTGCTTTTACACCTGCATTGTTTGCTGTTTGGGGTTTTAGGCTGGGTTTCTGTACAGCACTTTGAGATATCAGCTGATGTACGAAGGGCTATATAAATAAATTTGATTTGATTTGATTTGAAGTCGAGGGACTGGAGGGAGGCATAGGCTGAGATGAACTCTGCCTTGTTGGCCGCAGATCGGCAGTTCCAGAGGCTACCGGAGACCTGGAACTCCACGTGGGTCGTGCGCGCTGGGACCACCAGATTAGGGTGGCCGCGGCCACGCGGTGTGGAGCGTTTGTATGGTCTGTGCAGAGAGGAGAGAACAGGGATAGACAGACACATAGTTGACAGGCTACAGAAGAGGCTACGCTAATGCAAGGAGATTGGAATGACAAGTGGACTACACGTCTCGAATGTTCAGAAAGTTAAGCTTACGTAGCAAGAATCTTATTGACTAAAATGATTAAAATGATACAGTACTGCTGAAGTAGGCTAGCTGGCAGTGGCTGCGTTGTTGACACTACACTAATCAAGTCGTTCCGTTGAGTGTAATAGTTTCTACAGTGCTACTATTCGGGGGCTAGCTGGCTAGCTAGCAGTGTTGATTACATTACGTTGCGTTAAAAGAACGACAATAGCTGGCTAGCTAACCTAGAAAATCGCTCTAGACTACACAATTATCTTTGATACAAGGACGGCTATGTAGCTAGCTATGTAGCTAGGTACGATCAAGCAAATCAAACCGTTGTGCTGTAATGAAATGAAATGAAAATGTGATACTACCTGTGGAGCGAAGCGGAATGCGACCGGTTGTTGTTGGCTAGCTGTTAGCTGTTAGCTGTTAGCTAGCTAGCAGTGTCTCCTACGTTAAGGACGACAAATAGCTGGCTAGCTAACCTCGGTAAATTAAGATAATCACTCTAAGACTACACACTCTAAACTACACAATTATCTTGGATACGAAGACAGCAAAGACAACTATGTAGCTAGCTAACTAACACGACACTAATCAAGTCGTTCAGTTGAGTGTAATAGTTACTACGGTGGACGTTAGCTATGTGGCTTGCTGCAGTAGACTACGTTAGGACGACGAAATACGATAATTACGCAATTATCTTTGATACAAAGACGGCTATGTAGCTAGCTAAGAAGAAATTGCTAAGATTAGACAAATCAAACCGTTGTACTATAATGAAATGTAATGAAAAGTAATGAAAAGTAATACTACCTGCGGACCGAAGTGCGAATGCGACCGCTCGCTCCAACCCGGAAGTATACCAGTATACTTGCATACTATTGTTTGTACAGATGTACGCGGTACCTTCAGAGGTTTGGAAATTGCTCCCAAGGATGAACCAGATTTGTGGAGGATTTAGATTTTTCCATAATGTCAAGTAAAAGAGGCACTGAGTTTGAAGGTAATCCTTGAAATACATCCACAGGTACACCTCCAGTTTACTCAAATTATGTCAATTAGCCTATCAGAAGGTTCTAAAATCATGACATAATTTTCTGGAATTTTTCAAGCTGTTTAAAGGCACAGTCAACTTAGTGTATGTAAACTTCTGACCCACTGGAATTGTGATACAGTGAATTATAAGGGAAATAATCTGTCTGTAATCAATTGTTGGAAAATTACTTGTGTCATGCACAAAGTAGACTTGCCAAAACTATAGTTTGTTAAAAAGACATTTGTGGAGTGGTTGAAAAACAAATTTTAATGACTCCAATCTATGTGTATGTAAACTTCCGACTTCAACTGTACATTCCATGAGACTTTAGAAAAAAAACATGCAGGGCTTGACAATCTGTTTGTCCACTTGTCTTTCAGACAAGGAGGTGACAAAAATGTTGTGTTTGATACAAGAAACCACTTTTCAAAATCAAATGGATTATGACTCCAATACCATTATTACAGATTCTCAGACAAATCATGCTAGATAGTGTTATCTCAAGGGGAAAACTCATGAAAGTTGAGAAGTTCAAACTCAGGGGTGATTTTAGCATGTACATTTTGGTGGGGCAAAACATATATATATATATATGTTTAGATGTATGCCAGCAATGCCACTACATAACACAACACAAAGCTAAACAATACATGAATTGCACTATAACAGTGACAATCGGTGCCCACAAACTGTTAGGGCCTATGTAAAGCTGTCCCAACAGCAGAGCATTCATTTCAGCACCATGGAGTGAATCCTAACCACCGTTACATCTGTCTTGTCTGGCAGCGAAACCGCCTCATTTGCCTTTAAAAAAAACATAGCTGATATGGCTGACTTGCTTAAACAAATGTGGTTTCTACTGACATTTGAGATTTACAAACTATGGCATAAGGGAACGATGAGCGGGTAAGAGGCAATCCGTAATTTCGATTAAGACATTAATGAGCGAGCTAGGACTGATGTAGTCAATATAACTATTTTTTCAGCACTTTTAAAATGTACAGCGACTGAATTCAGAACATGGGCCATTCTTATAGTATTCTACCTGTACACTAAGTCAGAACCATAGGATAAATAAAGGAGTCATTTAAGCAAACAATGAAAGCTCTTACAATATTCAATGATTACATTTATCTAAAACAGTTTATAGGCTATATGTGCACCACCAAGTCAGAACAGTAGGCTAATATATGAGGGGGTAAGTGACCAAATTATTAGGGTGAGGCACATGGGCTACTAACAGCTTACTACACAGCACACACAGCACACATTTCTTAGCCACAGTATACACATCTTTCTGGGATATTACATAATTTATGCAGAAGCATACAAGATATTTTTGGACTCACCTTGTTGTGCTGTGCTCCGTTGAACAAGAAGATGGCACGGCGGTCCTTCTTGTGGGCAAATGTTTGTCATCAAACTTTGTCATCACAATCTGGCATTCTCTGGATTTATAGTGCTTTCAAGACAACAGGGAACTCTGCAAAGAAGAAGGTTGAATCATGACGTCAGTGATCTTCAGGTTGGAGCTCTAGAAAGAGGCCCGAGTTCCCAACTTGGAATTCCGAGTTGGATGACCGTTCAAAACGTGTTTTCCCAATCGGAGCTCGTTTTTGTCAGAGTTCCAAGTCGTCTTGAACTGACTGAAGTCTGACATTTCCCAGTTCCAAGTTTCCAGTTGTTTTGAACACAGCAGAAGTCATGCTGGATTGACAGCATAGCCAATGTATTCAACTTTTCCTGGCCCATTGTGATTCATGTGAATGTTTATCCTTTAAACTTGGAAAAGAGATCCTTAAACCCAGACTTCTCCACCCGATAGCAGGCTAGTGATTGCTTTGCAACTCTTGCAGTTAGCTACTGATTCCTTCCAAACCACTCATTGTTGAATTTGCGTTTTCCAACTTTTTGTGTAATGTTTATGGCTGATAAGCACATACATTTACATCTATAATTTCTCTTCATATGACAAGGGTTGAAAATGATTTGCCAGTAGATTGTCGACTTGATTCATGATGATGACTGCTTGTCTAGCTTGCTAGCTAAGATTTTGAAAGTAATTTTATCTGTGGCCATTGACCTTGAGCCTTCTTGGATGGGCACTTCTAATGTAAATCTATGGCAGCACTCAAGGGGATTGAACTTTCTAGCTCTCCCTGTAGACTTTGCGGTGATGTAGTGTCCCCATGAGTGACAGAACACTGAGCCAATCACGGTGCAACTAGAGAACATTACCAACCCCTACACTATGTATGTTGTGCTGGCTAACCTACCACCACAGAGAGCACTGAGCTAGGCTGAAACACCTGCATTATGGAGCTGCCTTACTCAAGAAAGCAAAAAAGAGACCTTGTTTGTATGTGGCTTTATAAATTCAAATATCGTTTTGTAACATTGTTTGCAAAAAATATATAATAATAATAATACACATTACATTCTGAAAGTATTCAGACATCCACCTTTTGTTATGTTACAGCATAATTCTAAAATGGATTAAATACAATTTTACTCATGAATCTACACACAATACCCCAAATCAGGGTTTTTGTAATTTTTGCAAAAGTATTACAAATAAAAAACAGAAATATCTTCAGGCCCTTTGCCATGAGATTCGAAATTCAGCTCAGGTGCATCCTGTTTCCATTGATCATCCTTGAGATGTTTCTACAACTTGATTGGAGTCCACCTGTGGTAAATGCAGTTGATTGGACATGATTTGGAAAGGCACACACCTGTCTACATAAGTTCCCACAGTTGACAGTGCATGTTAAAAAATCCATGCCATGAGGTTGAAGGAATTGTGTCGAGGCACAGATCTGGGGAAGGGTACCAAAAATGTCTACAGCATTGAAGATCCCCAATGGAAGAAGTTTGGAACCACCAAGACTCTTCTTAGAGCTGTCCGCCCGGTCAAACTGAGCAATCGGGGAAGAAGGGCCTTAGTCAGGGAGATGACCAAGAACCCGATGGTCACACTGACAGAGCTCCAGAGTTCCTCTGTGAAGATGGGAGAACCTTCCAGAATGTTAACCATCTCTGCAGCACTCCACTAATCAGGCCTTTATGGTAGAGTGGCCAGGCGAAGCAACTCCTCAGTAAAAGGCACATGATGGCCCGCTTGGAGTTTACCAAAAGGCACCTAAAGTGTCTCAGACCATTAGAAACAAGATTTTCTGGTCTGATGTAACCAAGATTGAAGTCTTTGGCCTGAATGCCAAGCGTCTGGAGGAAACCTGGAACCTTCCCTACGGTGACGCATGGTGGTGTCAGCAGCATGCTGTGGGAATGTTTTTCAGAGACAGGGATCGGGAAAGTAGTCAGGATCGAGGGAAAGATTAACGGAGCAAAGTACTGAGAGATCCTTGATGAAAACATGAGCCAGAGCACTCAGGACCTTTGACTGGGGTTCACCTTCCAACAGGACAACAAACCAAAGCAGACAGACAAAATGTAAAAAAAGTAGAAAGGGGTCTGAATACTTTCTGAATGCACTTTATATTTATATATACTGTTCAATCTTGTGCTTCTCTGTGCTTAGAGGGTTGCCGGACATTAGTGCTTGTCATGCAGGATCGAAGAGCACTGTGTCCCAGTGTTGTTGCCGTTCATGACCTCCCCATTGAGTTGTAGACTGCATGTCAAATCAAATTTGTTTTGCTGATGTGCAGAATGAAAACGTACAGTGAAATGCTTAATTACAAGGCCTGGGAACCATACTCAGCCGACAAAGAAATATAAACATAGATTTCACACCCTGACCTACCAAATAGAGCAATTAAAGGATCTCTAAGGTCAGGGCGTGACACCTACCCTTTAGCTCAGTCAGATGTTGCCTGTAATCCATGGCTTCTGGTTGGGTATGTACGTACGGCTACTGTGGGGGGGACGTAATCGACGCACTTATTGATGAAGCCAGTGACTGATGTGGTGTACTCCCCAATGCCATCAGAAGAATCCCGGAACATATTCCAGTCTGTGCTAGCCAAACAGTCCTGTAGTTTAGCATCTGCTTCATCAAACCACTTTTTTATAGACCAAGTCACTGTTGCTTCCCGCTTTAGTTTTTGCTTGTAAGTAAGAATCAGGAGGATAGCATTATGGTCAGATTTGACAAATGGAGGGTGAGCTTTGTACGTGTCTCTGCTTTGGAGTAAATGTGGTCTAGAGTTTTTTTCCCTCTGGTTGCACATTTAGAAATGAGGTGAAATGGATTTAAGTTTCCCTGAATTAAAGCCTCTGTCCACTAGGAGCGCTGCTTCTGGAGAAGTGTTTTCCTGTTTGCTTATTGTCACGACTTCCGCCGAAGTCGGTCTCTCTCCTTGTTCAGGCGGCGTTCAGCGGTCAACGTCACCGGCCTTCTAGCCATCGCCGATCCACTTTTCATTTTCCATTTGCTTTGTCTTTGTTTTACACACCTGGTTTCAATCCCCCAATTACTTGTTCATTATTTAACCCTCTGTTCCCTCATAGATTTTTGTGAGTGATTGTTTGTATGTATATGGTCCGTTATTGTGGGCTAGTTTATTGTGTTGTATATATTTGTATTCTTGAGTAAAGAATGTTCATTCCTCATATCTGCTGTCCTGCGCCTGACTCCTCCACACCAGCAACACACAGGCCGATTACACTTATGGTCTCATACAGCTCATTGAGTGAGGACTTAGTGCCAGCATCGGTTTGTGGTGGTAAATAGAAGCCATGAAAAATATAGATGACAACTCTCTTTTTAAATAGTGTGGTCTACAGCTTATCATGATATACTCTACCTCAGTCGAGCAAAACCTTGAGACTTCCTTAATATTAGATTTTGTGCACCAGCTGTTGTTTACAAATATACACAGACCACTACCGCTTGTCTTACTGGAGGTAGCTGTTCTATAATGCTGATGCAGCGTAAATCCCGCCAGCTGTATTTTATCCATGTCGTCGTTCAGCCACGACTCGGTGAAACATAAGATATTACAGTTTTAGTCCCATTGGTAGGATATTCGTGATCGTATTTAGTCTATTTTGTTATCCAATGATTGTACGTTGTCTAATAGGACTGATGGTAGAGGCAGATTACCCACTCCCCATCGGATCCTTACAAGGCACCTCGACCTACGTCCCCGATATCTCCATCTCTTTCTCATTTGAATGATGGACATGTTGGCCTTGTCGGTTGTCTGAAGTAAATCCTTTTGCATCCGACTCGTTGAAGAATCAAGGGGACATCTAGATGGTTATCAGTATTAGTTATTTCTTGTGTAAACTGCTAACATACTTTAAATAAAATAATGTGAGAGAAAATAATTGCCATGTACTGCCAGCGACAACACCATGATACCCAGTAGGAAGCACTTCAAGTCAGTACCCCTCACTCAAAGTTGAATAGGAACACCACTCCAACTTGAAAGGATTGGCTAAGAGAGGGTATTTGGATTGAGCTATAGACATAGGCATGCACATGGACACACACACACACACACACACACACACACACACACACACACACACACACACACACACACACACACACACACACACACACACACACACACACACACACACACACACACACACACACACACACCATTGTGGGGCACCATTGTGGCTTTCTGCTTGAGCACAGCAGCAATCGTCTGCAGCTCAGTGGGGCTATCGTGTTCACAGGCTTTCCATAACCAGCTCACATTACATAAGACCTTTGTTACACAGCCTGGTGTGTTAGCCAGGCCTGTGTGTGTGTATGGAGGGGGGGTTCTCTGCATCTGTGTGTGTGGATTAACAGCCTGGCTGGAAGGTGTGAAGATGTTAATTACGGCTAACGAGCCATGCCTTTGGCTGCGAGGGGATCTTGACACATGTCCTCCACCGGACACATTTCACCACAGCACTAATGAGCCTCTCTTAAAAGAATGGAAACAGCCAAGAAGGCTTTTACAATTTCCCTTCACTGTTGAGCGATGAGGTAGCAACATCAGGTCTGCTTAGTCAGGGTCTGCTGGCTGTATTATATGCGACACATTTGAATTACTTTGTGTGTGTGTGTGTTAGCTTTAGTGTTGCCCTCGAAAGCATTCCACAGGGATGCTGGCCCATGTTGACTCCAATGCTTCCCACAGTTGTGTCAAGTTGGCTGGGTGTTCTTTTTTTGTGGTGGACCATTCTTGATACACAAGGGAAACGGTTGAGTGTGAAAAACCCATTACCGTTCTTGACACACTCAAACCGGTGCACCTGTCGCCTACTACCATACCACGTTCAAAGGCACTTTAATATTTTGTTTTGCTCATTCAAGCTCTGAATGCCACACATACACAATCCATGTCTCAATTGTCTCAAGGCTTAAAACTCATTATTTAACCTGTCTGCTCCCCATCATCTACACTGATGGAAGTGGATTTAACAAGTGACATCAATAAGAGATCATAGCTTTCACCTGGTCAGTCTATGTCATGGAAAGAGCAGGTGTTCCTAATGTTTTTTACACTCAGTGTACTATATGCTGAGCGTGTGTGTGTGTGTGTGTGTGTGTGTGTGTGTGTGTGTGTGTGTGTGTGTGTGTGTGTGTGTGTGTGTGCTGGCTCTGAGTGTGACCCTGTCTCTGGGCCCATGTGCCCCCTGCTACAGTGACATTGGGGGGCTTCTGCACTGACCCATTGGATTAGGCGAGGAGCAGTGTGCTGGAAAGCAGGCAGCTGAGTGATATACTGTGTGTGTTAAAGTAAGGAGCGTTAAGTGGAACACAAGCCAATGGCAGTAAAAGACCCAATATATCTGACAGGGGCTGGCTGTTCAACAGTATATCCCCTCCCAAGCCCTGCCGTGCACATGCGCACACGTGTAGGAAGGTTATCCCTCTCAAGTCTTGGGTGTGTGTGTGTGTGTGTGTGTGTGTGTGTGTGTGTGTGTGTGTGTGTGTGTGTGTGTGTGTGTGTGTGTGTGTGTGTGTGTGTGTGTGTGTGTGTGTTTGGATCCAGGCTTAGAGTGACCCTATGAACTGATTTATGTTTGGATTCCCTTCTATTCCCCCTAATATGCTGGGTGGGCCTGAGCATGGAATATGAACTATTAAACCATTTAATAAAGTCTGCTTCGCACATGGCTGACAAATTACATCACCCATTAACTGATAGCCTTCCACAGGGGCTTAGAGCAATGAGGAGATAGAGAAAGAGAGATGGTCCCAAGAGATATTGAACTATTCAAATGTAGATTTAGCCAGAGTGACGTGGACTATTGTGGAACACTGAGGAATACTTCGATAACGGCGGTTCATGTGTGGAAAAAAGAGTGGTATGGATTTCTAGTGACATGCCTCAGGATTCAGGAAGGAGGAAAAATGTGTAGCAGACCACTGAGGGGAAATTAGGTAGTGTTTTAAGAATCATGTTTGTGTCATGTTCAGTCACAAGGAATTATGTCATATTTGAGAACCGGGACGTCATTTCTGTAATGTGGCATGGTAGCCGGAGTCCAGTTATTATTATGGGATCTCTTGAGCCATCATGAAAATGTTTTCCAACTCCCGCCAGCTCATATTCATAGTTCACACATCCCCAAACATTTGTGAAAACATCTATATAAGCGTGGCTTTGTGACCAAATGTGTATGTGAGAACAGCTGAGGCCTCATAAACCTTGAGAAAAGAATAACAGTGAAGCAGCATTCACACAGTGGAGTACCATTTACATGGGCTGTGCTCATAAAGTACCAAATGGAATAAAACAAACTGAAACATGGCTGGACTTGTCCAATAAACACGTATTCTTGTTTTCCGTTGTTCTAAAACGTTTTCTGTTGCCTGCCCTAATGAACACGACCCTGGCGTAAACTATGAGACTCAACAGGAGTTCAGTCAGAGACATCGCTGCTCAGTCGGAGAACCCGCCTAAGCAATGTTTACTCAGCATCTTTGTTTACAATCTACTGTCCGCTCACATGCTGCTTCTAGTTCTCTGAATAAGCAGTTACCTGTGAGGGGAGTCTACCTACTAGTGGTAGAAGGTCTTTACTATACTATAACCCTTATGTAATTTTATTTGACCATTGTACACAGACCTACTGTGTTAATACAGTACTGAAAAGCTGGTTGGATTGAATTGAGCTCACGGACTCAGTGAAGGACTCCATAGTAGAATCAATGGTTTAAAAAAAAAAGCAGCAGTCACTGATCGTTTCCTCAGCTGAGTGAAGGAGGGATGGAAGCTTCAGAGCAGGAGGTGAGAATGAATGAGAGATCTGTGTTTCTCTGGGAATCAGCAGCATGTTGGAGTGCACTGATGAACTCCCACCAAACCAACCCCCCTGGACAGCACCCCTCAGCCCTCCCCGAAGTCTTCCCCACTACACACACTCAAACACACATGCACACTTAAACACACATTTTAATTTGTGTTTATTTTACCTTTATTTTACCAGGCTAGTCTCATTGAGATTAAAAAAGCAGCACACAACGTTTCAAACATTTACAACATAAAAACAAAGCACTACAGTTTAAAAACATCAGTTTACAGATATGCACACACACACACACACACACACACACACACACACACACACACACACACACACACACACACACACACACACACACACACACACACACACACACACACACACACACACACACACACACAACCTTCTGGTCAGGAAGGCCTGCTGCGAGCCCCCATGCTGGGACTCGAAAGGATAAATAGAGCTCTCTTCTCCCAATCCTCCACCTCCCCACCCCTCCATTCCTCTATCCCCCAGCCTTCCACCCCTCCATCCCCTACCCCTCTACGCTGCACCCCTCTTCAACAGGATTTTTAGGGGGGGGGGGGTTGTTTCCGCAAGTGCTCAAAATGAACCTGTACCAAACAGATCCTTAATCTAAACTGATTACAAATAGTAGTTTTGATTGGAAAACTACAAACCACCTTTCTCATAACACACAAAAAAATCAGTTGTATTGAGTTATAGCTGATGTATTTTCTGATAAAGATAAATGGCCTACAGTATATACATATGTAAACAACAATCCACTATGTCAGAGAAACATACCAATACACATCCATTATTAACGGAACCCATGAAGACTATCAGATTGGTCTTTCTGGCATGCCTCGCCTTGGCTGTTTTCAATCCAGTTTGATCCAACTGGAGCTTGTCTGACTGATATTGGGTTGTAGACTGGTCTGCCAAGCAGCTATGTTTTGCCAGATATGCAGTAAAATACTTCTTAAGCAATACACCTTGTGCAATAAAATGCCCAATGTAATAAAACAACCAGTACTAAACAGAATTGAACACACCTTCAGTATAACAAAATATCACACAGAAAACTTTTATTTTTAAAGCATTTAGGTTCCAGAAAAGCGCTATGAAAATACTATAGTATCATTACTTTATAATAACAGAGGCCTACTGTAGTATTAAGGTACCCACCCATTCAAAAGCCCAAAGATTATGTGGGTTTTTTCATAGGTTGGCTTTATACGTATATGCCAACCTCAATATCCATCACCACTTCCTTGTTATGTATATTCTCTCGTATGATAGTGATACTAACACTACTACTAAAACAACTAATATTACCAGTAATGGGGTATATTTTAAAAGCACCTTTCTACACGGCACAGGTTGTTTTCCTTTCCCACCTACTGTGTCTACTGACATCCTATAGGTTTTGAAAACAACAAACCAAGCAGGGTTGCTGTAGTCTCCGCTCTTCTCTCTGCTCCTAATGTGTGTGTGTGTGTGTGTGTGTGTGTGTGTGTGTGTGTGTGTGTGTGTGTGTGTGTGTGTGTGTGTGTGTGTGTGTGTGTGTGTGTGTGTGTGTGTGTGTGTGGAAGGAACTTATCAAACAACTTTATCGGTCAAATTTACGAGGTGTGGGTTTTTCAGACGCTATGTATGGGTCTCTATGGGGGTGCCACAGGGTTCAATTCTTGGACCGACTCTCTTCTCTGTATACATCAATGAGGTCGCTCTTGCTGCTGGTGAGTCCCTGATCCACCTCTACGCAGACGACACCATTCTGTATACTTCCGGCCCTTCTTTGGACACTGTGTTAACAACCCTCCAGGCAAGCTTCAATGCCATACAACTCTCCTTCCGTGGCCTCCAATTGCTCTTAAATACAAGTAAAACTAAATGCATGCTCTTCAACCGATCGCTACCTGCACCTACCCGCCTGTCCAACATCACTACTCTGGACAGCTCTGACTTAGAATATGTGGACAACTACAAATACTTAGGTGTCTGGTTAGACTGTAAACTCTCCTTCCAGACCCATATCAAAAATCTCCAATCCAAAGTTAAATCTAGAATTGGCTTCCTATTTCGCAACAAAGCATCCTTCACTCATGCTGCCAAACATACCCTTGTAAAACTGACCATCCTACCAATCCTCGACTTTGGCGATGTCATTTACAAAATAGCCTCCGATACCCTACTCAACAAATTGGATGCAGTCTATCACAGTGCAATCCGTTTTGTCACCAAAGCCCCATATACTACCCACCATTGCGACCTGTACGCTCTCGTTGGCTGGCCCTCGCTTCATACTCGTCGCCAAACCCACTGGCTCCATGTCATCTACAAGACCCTGCTATTTAAAGTCCCCCCTTATCTCAGCTCGCTGGTCACCATAGCATCTCCCACCTGTAGCACACGCTCCAGCAGGTATATCTCTCTAGTCACCCCCAAAACCAATTCTTTCTTTGGCCGCCTCTCCTTCCAGTTCTCTGCTGCCAATGACTGGAACGAACTACAAAAATCTCTGAAACTGGAAACACTTATCTCCCTCACTAGCTTTAAGCACCAACTGTCAGAGCATCTTACAGATTACTGCACCTGTACATAGCCCACCTATAATTTAGCCCAAACAACTACCTCTTTCCCAACTGTATTTAATTTATTTATTTATTTTGCTCCTTTGCACCCCATTATTTTTATTTCTACTTTGCACATTCTTCCATTGCAAAACTACCATTCCAATGTTTTACTTGCTATATTGTATTTACTTTACCACCATGGCCTTTTTTGCCTTTACCTCCCTTCTCACCTCATTTGCTCACATTGTATATAGACTTGTTTATACTGTATTATTGTCTGTATGTTTGTTTTACTCCATGTGTAACTCTGTGTCGTTGTATCTGTCGAACTGCTTTGTGGCTAATTGAGGCTATTTTGCTGCACTTCCCATCACTGTCTACAACTCACTATAAATAAAACAACAGCCTACATTTTGGTGGAGCATTGTACCCTACTCTTTCTCATTTAGCCAATATAACTCCATACGTTTTATTCCACTTTGCATTGATTAGAAATCTCCCACTTCAGCATACAGGTTGCAGTGGTGGGTAGTATACAGGGCTTTGTTGACAAAACAAATGGTACTGTGATAAACTAAATCTAATTTGCTGAGTAGAGTGTTGGGGGATATTTTGTAAATTAAATCACCGAAGTCAAGGATCGGTAGGATACTCAGTTTCATGGGGGTATGTTTAGGAGCATGAGTGAAGGAGGCTTTGTTGTAAAATAGGAAGCCAATTCTAGATTTAATTTTGGATTGGTGATGCTTAATGTGAGTATGGAAGGAGAGTTTACAGTCTAACCAGACACCTAGGTATCTGTAGTCCACATATTCTAACTCAGAACCGTCCAGAGTAGTGATGCTAGTCAGACGGGCGGGTGTGGGCAGCGATCGGTTGAAAAGCATGCATTTAGTTTTACTAGAATTTAAGAGCAGTTGGAGGCCACGGAAGGAGTGTTGTATGACATTGAAGCGCATCTGGAGGTGTGTTAACACAGTGTCCAAAGAGGGGTCAGATTGTTTCAGAATGGGATCATCTGCGTAGAGGTGGATCAGAGACTCACCACCAGCAAGAGCGACATCATTGATATACACAGAGAAAAGAGTCGGTCCGAGAATTGAACCCTGTAGCACCCCCATAGAGACTGCCAGAGGTCCGGACAACAGGCCCTCCGATTTGACACACTGAACTCTATCTGAGAAGTAGTTGGTGAACCAGGCAAGGCAGTCATTTGAGAAACCAAGGCTGTTGCTTCTGTCGATAGGAATGCAGTGTCTTTTATTGATGGCAGTTATGATATTGTTTAGGACCTTGAGCCTGGCTGAGGTGCACCCATGACCAGCTCGGAAACCAGATTCCATAGCAGAGAAGGTACGGTGGGATTCGAAATGATCAGTGATCTGTTTGTTAACTTGGCTTTCGAAGACCTTAGAAAGAGAGGGTCCAGATTGTCTAGCCCAGCTGATTTGTAGGGGTCCAGATTTTGCAGCTCTTTCACGACATCAGCTATCTGGATTTAGGTGAAGGAGAAGCGAGGGGCTTGGGCAACCTGCTGCTTGGGGTGCATAGCTATTGGCCGGGGTAGGGGTAGCCAGGTGGAAAGCATGGCCAGCCGTAGAAAAATGCTTTTTGAAATGATCGATTATCATAGATTTATCGGTGGTGTCTATGTTTCCTATCCTCAGTGCAGTGGGCAGCTGGGAGGAGGTACTCCTATTCTCCATGGACTGTACACTGTAAGCAGTCACAGGTGTTGATCGGGAGAGCTAAGACAACAATGGATAAATGGAAATGAATGGGTAGAGCAGGTCAGTTAGGTACATACAGGACCTGAGTTTGAGGCTAGGGCCACCAGATTAACAAAATGAGGTACCATGTTATTGAAACCATCCAGGGAGCATCAGCTGTGTATCCGAGTGATCATAGGGTCCAAAGAACAGCAATAGATGAGTCAGGGAGCTGTTATGCGAGTACTACGCTAGGCGAGTGGGAGACAGCTAGCAAGAAGATGGGTCTTTGGCGACATTGCAACGGAAAAGCCTGTTGAGACCACATTGGGCAACCACGTCGGCAGACCAGTCGTGATGGATCGGTGGGGCTCTGGGTCGACAACAAAGGGTCCAGGTATAGTAGCCCTAGAATTAGCTGGTATATGGGCCTAGCTTGTGGCTAGCTCAAGGCTAACTGGTGCTTGCTTCAGGACAGAGGCGTTAGCTAACAGGCGTTAGATTTCCTCCATCATCTTCACAACGTCCTTTGCTGTTGTTCTGGGATTGATTTGCACTTTTCGCACCAAAGTACATTAATCTCTATGAGACAGAACGCGTCTCTTTCCTGAGCAGTATGACAGCTGCGTTGTCCCACGGTGTTTATACTATTGTTTGTACAGATGAACGCGGTACCTTCAGAGGTTTGGAAATTGCTCCCAAGGATGAACCAGATTTGTGGAGCTCTAAAATTTTCTTTCTGAGGTCTATAATGATTTATTTCGATTTTCCCATGATGTCCATTAAAGAGGTACTGAGTTTGAAGGTAATCCTTGAAATACATCCACAGGTACACCTCCAGTTTACTCAAATTATGTCAATGAGCCTATCAGACGCTTCTAAAGCCATGACATAATTTTCAGGAATTTTCCAAGCTGTTTAAAGGCACAATCAACTTAGTGTATGTAAACTTCTGACCCACTGGAATTGTGATGAAGTGAATTACAAGTGAAATAATCTGTCTGTAAACAATTGTTGGAAAAATTACTTGTGTCATGCACAAAGTAGAAATCTGTGGTGTGGTTGAAAAATGAGTTTTAACCTAAGTGTATGTAAACTTCCGACTTCAGCTGTAGCTGATATGGCTGACTTGCATAAACAAATGTGCTTTCTACTGACAATTGACATGTACAAACTATGGCATAAGGGGATGACCAGAGGATCAGAGGCAATCTGTAATTTCGATTAACACATTAATGAGCGAGCAAGGACTGATGTAGTCAATATAACTATTTGAAATGTACAGCGACTGAATTCAGAACATGGGCCGTTCGTATAGTATTCTACCTGTACACTAAGTCAGAACCGTAGGATAAATAAAGCAGTAATTTAAGCAAACAATGAAAGCTCTTACAATATTCAATGATTACATGTATCTAAATCAGGCTTTAGGCTAAATATGCACCACCAAGTCAGAACAGTAGGCTAAGTTATGAGGGTAAAAGGGGACCAAATTATTAGGGTGAGGCACATGGGCTACTAACAGCTTACTTCACAACATACACTTAGTGTTACTTTCTTATCTCCCTGGCACATTACATCATTTATGCAGCAGCATAACCTTGTAGTGCTGTGATCACTTGAACAGGAAGGTGGCGCGGCAGTCCTTCGTGGGCATATTTTGTAATCAAAATCTGGCGTTCTCTGGATTTATGGTGCTTCCAAGAGAACTGGGAACTCAGGCAAAACATATGGTTGAATCATGTTGTCAGTGATCTTCATGTCGGAGCTCTAGAAAGAGACAGAGTTCCCAACTTGGAATTTGAAGTTGGATTACCATTCAAAATGTATTTTCCCAGTTGAAGTTTTCCTAGTTTTCCTAGTTGTCTTGAACTCACTGAAGTCTGAGATTTCGCAGTTCTGTATTTCCAGTTGTTTTGAACATAACAGAAGTCATGCTGGATTGACAGCATGGCCAATGTATTCAAACTTTTATGGTCCACGGTGTTGAATGTTTATCCTTTTAAGCTTGGAAAAGAGTCCCTTAAACCCAGACTTGGACCACACAACTACTCCACTGAATAGCAGGCTAATGATTGCTTTGCTTGCAGTTAGCCACTGATTCTTTTCAAACCACTTATTATTGAATTTGCAATTTCCAACCCTTGTAATTTTTATGTTGAATGGTTCATGAGCACCGATACGTTTTATCTATAATTTCTCTTCATAATTTGACAAGGTTTGAAAAGGATTTGCCAGTAGATTGTCAACTTGATCCACAATGTTGACTGCTTGCTTGCTAGCTAAGATTATGATCAGTCCAATCAAAGCTAAGGTAGATATAACGCGATTTGACATAATTTTATCTTTGGCCAATGACCTTTAGCCTTCTTGGATGGGCACTTCTAATGTAACACTATAACAGCACCTAAGGGGCTTGAAATCTACTATAGTATAAAAGTTTAGGCTAACTATTCTATTGGTCAGCTTGTTGAGAAATAAATTGCCTATTCAAAACAGACTCTGGTACAGTTGTGGGAGGATCCCCAAATTCACCAGTAGACCTAGGCTACATAAAAAAAAGTTAAAAGCAATGAGTCTGATGCAACAGATCAGAACATTTATCTTAAAATGTTAATCAACTATTATTTCTTCTCATTATCGTCTAAACGCAGAAATACGAACAAGCAGGGTTGAAAAATCTGGCTTCCAAAAAACGACAGGAGAGAGAATATTTCACAAAGCAAGGTGGGTATAGTCCGTGAATGGTGGAAATTAACCTGTTAGCTTAGTTCATAGTAAAAAGGGCTACTTTTGCTGAGTGTTTACATTTCACTCCTCTTTTACCCGACATTTAATCAATGTAGGCAAACATTTAGCAAGCTATTCATGCTAAATCAGTTGTCCCTGCCCCTGCCTGGTGTCAGGCCCAACAGATGCAGCTTCAGGCTCAGCAGCCCTGTCTCCCCATCCCCATACCCCTGAACCAGCCCTGCTCCCCATCCCCACCCCCTGAACCAGCCCTGTCTCCCCATCCCCATACCCCTGAACCAGCCCTGCTCCCCATCCCCACCCCCTGAACCAGCCCTGTCTCCCCATCCCCACCCCCTGAACCAGCCCTGTCTCCCCATCCCCATACCCCTGAACCAGCCCTGCTCCCCATCCCCACCCCCTGAACCAGCCCTGTCTCCCCATCCCCATACCCCTGAACCAGCCCTGCTCCCCATCCCCACCCCCTGAACCAGCCCTGTCTCCCCATCCCCATACCCCTGAACCAGCCCTGCTCCCCATCCCCATACCCATGAACCAGCCCTGTCTCCACATCTCCATACCCTTGAACCAGCCCTGCTCCCCATCCCCACACCCCTGAACCAGCCCTGTCTCCTCATCTCCATACCTCTGAACCAGCCCTGTCTCCCCATCCCCACACCCCTGAACCAGCCCTGTCTCCCCATACCCCTGAACCAGCCCTGTCTCCCTATCTCCATACCCCTGAACCAACCCTGTATCCCCATGCCCCTGAATCAGCCCTGTCTGCCCATCCCCATACCCCTGAACCAACCCTGTCTCCCCATCCCCATACCCCTGAACCAGCCCTGTCTCCCCATCCCCATACCCATGAACCAGCCCTGTCTCCCCATCCCCATTCCCCTGAACCAGCCCTGTCTCCCCATCCCCATACCCTTGAACCAGCCCTGTCTCCTCATCTCCATACCACTGAACCAGCCCTGTCTCCCCATCTCCATACCCATGAACCAACCCTGTCTCCCCATCCCCATACCCCTGAACCAGCCCTGTCTCCCCATCCCCATACCCCTGAACCAGCCCTGTCTCCCCATCCCCATACCCCTGAACCAGCCCTGTCTCCCCATCCCCATACCCCTGAACCAGCCCTGTCTCCCCATCCCCATACCTCTGAACCAGCCCTGTCTCCTCATCTCCATACCTCTGAACCAGCCCTGTCTCCCCATCCCCATACCCCTGAACCAGCCCTGTCTCCCCATCCCCACACCCCTGAACCAGCCCTGTCTCCCCATACCCCTGAACCAGCCCTGTCTCCCCATCTCCATACCCCTGAACCAACCCTGTATCCCCATGCCCCTGAACCAGCCCTGTCTGCCCATCCCCATACCCCTGAACCAGCCCTGTCTCCCCATCTCCATACCCCTGAACCAACCCTGTATCCCCATGCCCCTGAACCAGCCCTGTCTCCCCATCCCCATACCCCTGAACCAGCCCTGTCTCCCCATCCCCATACCCCTGAACCAGCCCTGTCTCCCCATCCCCATACCCTTGAACCAGCCCTGTCTCCTCATCTCCATACCCCTGAACCAGCCCTGTCTCCCCATCTCCATACCCATGAACCAACCCTGTATCCCCATACCCCTGAACCAGCCCTGTCTCCCCATACCCCTGAACCAGCCCTGTCTCCCCATCTCCATACCCCTGAACCAACCCTGTATCCCCATACCCCTGAACCAGCCCTGTCTCCCCATCCCCATACCCCTGAACCAGCCCTGTCTCCCCATCCCCATACCCTTGAACCAGCCCTGTCTCCTCATCTCCATACCCCTGAACCAGCCCTGTCTCCCCATCCCCATACCCTTGAACCAGCCCTGTCTCCACATCTCCATACCCTTGAACCAGCCCTGTCTCCCCATCTCCATACCCCTGAACCAGCCCTGTCTCCCCATCTCCATACCTATGAACCAGCCCTGTCTCCCCATCCCCATACCCTTGAACCAGCCCTGTCTCCTCATCTCCATACCCCTGAACCAGCCCTGTCTCCCCATCCCCATACCCTTGAACCAGCCCTGTCTCCACATCTCCATACCCTTGAACCAGCCCTGTCTCCCCATCTCCATACCCATGAACCAGCCCTGTCTCCCCATCCCCATACCCTTGAACCAGCCCTGTCTCCCCATCTCCATACCCATGAACCAGCCCTGTCTCCCCATCTCCATACCCATGAACCAGCCCTGTCTCCCCATCTCCATACCCATGAACCAGCCCTGTCTCCCCATCTCCATACCCATGAACCAGCCCTGTCTCCCCATCCCCATACCCCTGAACCAGCCCTGTCTCCTCATCTCCATACCTCTGAACCAGCCCTGTCTCCCCATCCCCATACCCTTGAACCAGCCCTGTCTCCCCATCTCCATACCCATGAACCAGCCCTGTCTCCCCATCCCCATACCCCTGAACCAGCCCTGTCTCCCCATCCCCATACCCCTGAACCAGCCCTTCTCCCCATCCCCACCCCCCTGAACCAGCCCTGTCTCCCCATCCCCATACCCCTGAACCAGCCCTGCTCCCCATCCCCACCCCCTGAACCAGCCCTGTCTCCCCATCCCCATACCCCTGAACCAGCCCTGCTCCCCATCCCCATACCCATGAACCAGCCCTGTCTCCACATCTCCATACCCTTGAACCAGCCCCGTCTCCCCATCCCAATACCCCTGAACCAGCCCTGTCTCCCCATCCCCTTACCCCTGAACCAGCCCTGTCTCCCCATCTCCATACCCATGAACCAGCCCTGTCTCCCCATCCCCATACCCCTGAACCAGCCCTGCCTCCCCATCTCCATACTCATGAACCAGCCCCTTCCCCAAATTAAGTTGGAGGTGATCAGCATTGTGTTAAATGACATATCAGTTGGCATAATTACAGGTACTGCAATGTATTGAGGACAGGAATGTGATTCTCCAGTCAGGAAAAATCTCACTTGAAACAGAGGCAGCCAATATCAGAGCCTTTAAGGAAGAGATGCATGCTCTTAGAGATGAATGGGAGTCTCTCCTGTCTGAGGCAACACCGATTGCTACACAAATGGATGTTGCACCTCATTTTAGCAAGGAACACAGCCGGCAGAGGAAAAGGAAGAGATTCCATGATGAGACCCCTCAAGAGGAGACAGCTCAGGACAGTGCAGCAACGGTGTTTCAGAACACAGTGTTTTTTATTGCTATGGACAACATCATAAGTGACTTGGACACCAGGTTCCACACCACTGCAAAAATGGTGGAATACTGCAGTTCTGAAAGTTGGGCAGATTAGTGAGGATAAAGTACCTTCTGTGTGCCAACCACTGGTCATGAAGTATTCCAGAGATATTACACCTGAGTTTCAAAATGAAGTAAGACACCTGAACGCTGTATATGCTGCCACTTTCCCCCCCTAACCTGTCCCCTCTTGGTCTCCTGAATGCAATTTGTAAGATGCAGCTGCAATGCAATTTTGGAGAAGTGTGCATTGCTTTACGTATATTTTGCACACTGCCTTCTGATTGTTGCTGGTGGTGAGAGAGCTTTCAGTAAGCTAAAACAGATTAAAAAAACTATTGGAGGTCCACTATGTCCCAGGACAGGCTTTGCAGTCTTGCTATGCTGTCCATTGAAAGTCAATTAGCTAGAAAGCTGGACTTCAAAAATGTAATCAGTGACTTTGATAGCAAGAAGGCTCGGCGCTGGGCTCTTGGTGAGTAAGGCTGAGCAAGGGCCAGTGATAACTGTTAAATGGCATGGCTATAGATATTGGATCACTACACACATGATGCCCACAGGCTGAGAACAAGACTGAGAACAAGTAATGGCTGGATTGCCATAACATTTGTTGTGCTCAATTAAGAACCCAAGTGGAAGAAACCTATTGATTTGGTGACCACTTGACCTTTCCTCTAGGGCCACCATCAGGCCTTTTCATTTCCCTTTTGTTTTCCATTTTCCATTTCCACTTTTACAGCTGCTTATTGTCTAGTTGGTATGTATTCTTAGCTCAAAAGTCTGCTGGTTATTTTTTTATTTTGTTTGTTATATAATTCTATAGGTGATAATGTTAATTAACATTTATTGAAGGGATCAATGTATTTTTAAATTAAATTTATTTTAAGTTATTCATTAATGTTAAGAGAATTTTCCATTCAAGATTTTTTTTCACTAAATTTTTTTCACAAGATTTTTATTTAGACTGAAAGACGGCCTTTAGCACATTTCTTACAGAGGGTATCAGTCTTGCATCAAATAGTGAATTCCACTGTATGCAGAATGTTGCATGCATGACTGTGTTATATTTTCACAGCTGACTTGTCAGTAAATATCGTACAGTAAACATTGGACTACAAGAGAGTTGCAAACCTGCAAAGGTAGTTATTTAAAGTGTTGAATGGGTCGATTGGGTTCTGGAGGTGTGTGGTTACAGCAATTGCGCAGGGTTGGTGTGGCCTGTGGTGGAGGGGCCCAATGTGATATTTTTTCATGGGGCCCAAAATCCCTGGCGGCGCCCCTGCATATGCATAACTATAGATACATCCAACAGGACAGTTAGAGGGATGAAAGCTGGACAGAGGATCTCAAAATCTCTGTGCAATGAAAGTTAGGCAATTGCGACTTTATGATGTGCCAGATGTTAAGACTAAAACCATTATAAATGACCCATTCTGGAGATTGATTTGTCATTTCAATAGGCATAGGCTAGGACTACTGACAAAAATCTGGGTTTATGATTGTAATTCAACTTTATTGTGGTTTGGTTAGCTAGATACAAGTAGCCTACAGCCCCTGATAGGCCTACATCTAATTTCAGATAGCCCACAGTAGCCTAGGCAAGATGTAGACAGCATGTTAAATGAACAATTTAGGAGCTTGCTTCGATCAATTGACAGACACATTTATTCAATATGAATAGCGAGGCAATTTCGAAGTAGGGAGTGCTTCTGTTGCCCTGCTGGAACAGGCTACTGTGGATTGGATCAATCACTGAATCAAATATTAATAATATAGATATGAACTGAATAGGCCAATGCTTGTCAACAACAGCCAGTGTTTAAAAAGAAGGTTTTATCTGTAGCCTAATCTGACCGACTCTTATCTTCATCTAATGCATTCCAATAACAGCTGATGGCAATTGCAATAGAACTGTGATCATGATCACAATTGATAACTTCCAATTTCATTAACTAAACATGGCCATTAATAATTGCATAATAACACAAGGCTACAACAACAATAAACTGAAGTTATAGGCTATTTATTCAATCAGGTGGGCTACACAGGTGGGCCAAACTCCAGTGATATGGTCATTTCAACATATTTATTGAATCAAATGGTAGGCTACAGTAGCCTACATGGGCCAACAGCTATCATTCCCCAAATGTAATGTCAGATTCATTGTGGACTTTTTCCCAAAACAGAATGCATGCGAGGGAGTTCCATAACCTCCATTTCAACACACACACACACACACTTCCCATTCATGCACGCACTCACTCACTCCCCACTCACACACTCACTCACACATTCACTCAGAAACAGGTTGCCTCACTGCCTGCAGCAGGTCACAGTGAATAAAAATAATACAAATGAATGCCATGGCGGCCACAATACAAATTAGAAGTAGCCCAAAAACCTGCAACCTGCGACCAATACATTTTCACCCACAACATCTGTTTTCAAAATAGGCCGATTGACAAGAAAACTGAGGACATGGCAACCCTGCGTGCAAAGCAGTAGGCAGGCTATCCACGAATTTCCGGACCACAATGCAATTAACAGGAAAGCACTGTTGTCAAAAGAGCACTGCAACATGCGAGCGGTTTCATGTGACAGAGATGAAAATATCTGTTAGAAATGTAGAAAGACAGGATATCTATTAGGCTAATTTGAAGCAAGGTAGCCCTAAGACATGGCTCGTAACATGTATTAAAACGTTCAGGTTTCAAACAATTAAGTATGTTCTCAAAATGCTGATGAAGCTTGACTTCCACATGGAACTCGGAACTCTGAAATCTCTGACTTCCTTCTCGATGCGTTCAAGAGCACTGGGAACTGAGACTGAGAAAAATATTTTGAACAGTCATCCAACTCGCATTTACAACTCCGACTTTCTGACCTGAAAATCACCTACGTCATGATTTGACCTGCGTTTTTCCAGCTAAATGTATTTCCATCAACTTGTATTTCCATCAATGAATAAGATAAAATCATTATTTCCAATACGATTTGTTCTTCTTCTCCTGGACTATTTGGCAATGTTATTTATCTGCTTTTCATTAAAAAAATAATGGACAAAAGCCAGCTATTACCGGCTAACGGAATAACCGTGCCCATCCCTACTTACATCACACACACACACACACACACACACACACACACACACACACACACACACACACACACACACACACACACACACACACACACACACACACACACACACACACACACACACACACACACACACACACAAACAACCACTCACCTTCGTGTCTTCTATATACAATACAATGCGTGCTTTATTGGTCCACCTACGGATAAAGTGCCTTGATCAAGGGTATGACAGCGATATGTAGTATACAGGGATATTGATACTAGATCACTCCCTGCAGATGTCTTCGCAGGCAGCTCAAGGGTTAACCTCCAGGATACCCCCCAATATCTTACAGAGACAGTATGGTGTCTGGTCAGCATTGTCTTGTTTAGACTGTTGAATGTTTACACAGACATGCAGTCATCCCCAGTGGAAGCTCCAGGGTCAGTGTGTGTTTCTTTCTGTCTGTGAGTGTGTGAGGTGGTTTTCCGAACCTGAGCCCTCTATTCTCTCTTCTCTTTTCCTCCTTTTCTCCTGTCTCGGTTTTTTGTTTATACAGTGACTCAGTCAAAACAGTTTCTGCCTATTCACTGTTTCTTACCTGACCGTTTGAACTTCAGCATCCACGTAGCCGTACCTTTATTCTCTGTTTCCACTCTTCTCCAGCTCTCCCCCTACCCAGGGCTTGATATGGGAACAATCTTTCTCTTGCATCCCTTTCTGGCGATCCTTGGGCTCCATATGGTTTCATTGGGATGGATTGGGATTATGAATCACGCTCCATTGCCTGTGAAAAATTACTGTGATAATCGGACAGAGGCAGCTGTGGGGCTGTCCACATCACTTTAGTGTGAATGAAAGCAGCAGACCCGTCTCAAAGCATTGAGATCCCTTATTAGGAGGTAATTAGCACATTGATTGACTAATAGATTGATTTGGTTAGTTTGCGGTCGGTATTCCCGGCCCTTTGATCTCTGCTCAATTCAAGGCTTTAAATGATTGTATTTAGTCTGCTAACACCAGCAATCAGAGATTGTATGCGATTCTATGAGCCCAGTTGCTTGCATCAATTGCAGTTGTCAAAATAAGACTAGACGTAATTATCCCCTTTTAGGAGCCAAGCTGTTTGATTGGCTGTGATGGGCTATTTACATCATAATGATTGGCTGTTTGAGCTGCCTTGACCGGGTCCGATGTCTGCCAGATGCCGTTACCTGTTCCTGTTTCCCGTTTCTTTATCTTTCTCCTTCTCCCTTGACTGCAAGGCCTGGCAGTGTTTCGGCCTAGGATTTTTTTCACCAGCGGTGGCAAAGGTAGCTGTTCCCATAGACTTCCAGTCATTGCACTAGCCCTAGAAAAGTCCTTCAAACTGCATGCAGAAACATAACAATGGTATCCCTGAGTTCAACTGACTGATTAAGTAGCAAAGAAGAACGACTGCCCGCTCTCATTGAGGATTTGAAGTTCAAGACTGACTAGATTAGAAAAATGACTTAATTGCTCAAATCTCACACTATCCATAAACGCCCACACGAGTAGACATCCACTTTTTCATGCTGAAAGACGATGGCCAGAACATCAAGTCAATAAGTCATTGTTTTTAGCCAAAGTATGATATATTTGGGCTTGAAGTGACAAATCCGAACTGCCCAGTTTGTGCAAATCTGTATGAATGCTGTGTCTTTTCCTATGATATGATGTACAAATAATGCTCATCCTATGTAACGTTTCAGGGCTGGGATTGAAACAGCTGCAAAGTTCTTCCTCTTCACGACTTGAGATGAGCCAAACAGCCTTCTGTCCCACTACACTGCTTTAATTGGTGTAACTTTAGCTAGAAACCACAAGTGTCTAATGAAAAGGATCTGACGAAAGAAAATTCAAGGAACTTATAGTTGCATGTCATTTGTGGCATGAATGATCACGAGTAAAGTCATTGTAGCCTATCAATTCACTTCCCCTGTGGAAACCTTGAGCATGACTGACTTGGCTATGCTGTACCGCAGTCGAAGCCTGCCAGCACGCTACCTATCAAATGTTGCACCATGTCCATTACAATGTAAAGTGTTTGGGGTGATTTTTATTTATTTATTTGTCTTTTATTGTTAGCGCAAAATTGTCCGCTATAGTGGTCATTAGGAAGAAAGAAAAAATGAACATTCAATGGGTAGAGTAGGTGAAAAACTAGTTGCAGCATCCTTGTGTCCACTACAGAGGACGTTTCTTGTTAAGCTCTTATTTAGCGATTATTTAATGTGAAAATGATTACACAGTCCTGACAACTCACTTAACTATTTCTGAGATATTAACTTACAGTACTAGAAACAATTGAAATATCAAACTCACAAAAATTATAATTAAACACACTTCTTTTCAAATGCCCATAAAATGTGCACATTGTGACATAAAAAAAAGAAGCAGGAAGATAAAGTTGGCATGGTCACACCCCCACACATGTGATATCATTGAAAAGCCCAGAATGTTCTCTAAAGGGACAATTGGACTTAATACAGTGGCTTGTATGGCCTCAGAGATACGGACCAAGAACTGATGTTCACTAGAGAGTAAAAAATATATATTTCTGAGTCTCAGGATGATATTACCAGAGATTCATCTTATTCTTTCTAACCATTTCTATGACGTATTTGCGGCCACGATTTATGGAAGATGGCAAAACTTTGGATATAACAGTAGATGGTGAAATAAAAGATAGGTGTCATGCCATTGCCCTGTTGGGGTAGGTTTATGACCCCCCATAAATACATTCCCCCTTTTTCTCTCCACTCTACAGAATGGACTCTTGGAATGCCCTTTGTTAACATAGAGAGAATATTGTAACATCAACAGGTTGGGGATAAGAACCATCTTTATTTAATCCAACCAGTTGAAAGTATCCATTGCTATGATGTCAGATAACTTGTCGTCTGAGATATTATTACTGATTATAGGACATAAACTGTATCTTGGAAAGTCTACACATTCTAGTTATCAGATTCACATGGAATTGTTGTGCAATTTAAATGTTGAAATATTAAACTATTTGTGAAAATATTAAATGTAATTTTAGTTTGTAAAATTAGATAATTGTTTTCAAAAGTAAAATAGGCTCAATTAGTGGCCACGCCCACGTGAATAGACATTGGTTGGAAATTATGAACCAAACCCTTTTCTACATTTCTATAAGAGCCCCGTGACCCAACTCACGGCGAACAAACCTCAGAGTGAGCTCTGGTTGCGAATGGTTGAACGACTACAACCTAACGAAATTAACATTGTCTTCCCGATGATGTGAGTACTGATGTCCATACATTTAGAAGGGCGAATTTCAACGTGGAAGTGACGATCGCCACGCCACGAGTACACCAGTCAGAATGTAGGATGAGCTTATAGTATGGCAACTTGGTATGAACTTTGAACTCTTATTCAGTAAATAAGTGATACATCCTAGATGTCGACTTATCAGCAGCAGCTGTAAACGTGCGTGGCCTAAGAAAGGACAAACAATCTCTTCAGAACGACAGGGCACAAGGCATCCGCTCAGAAATATTCTTCAAAGGACAAGGGTGTCACGTCCTGACCAAAGAGAGCCCTTATTTTCTATGGTAGAATAGGTCAGGGCGTGAATGGGGGGTTTTCTAGTTATTATTTTCTATGAGGGGTTCTAGTTGAGTTTTTATATGTTGGTGTTTGTTATGATTCCCAATTAGAGGCAGCTGGCTATCGTTGTCTCTAATTGGGCATCATAAACCTCTAGTGACTACCCATCCCGCATGCGTGAGGGTAATCATCGACTGACACTAATTAGCATAACACAACGGACATAAATATTCCTAGAAAATATTCCTATTCATGAAAATCACAAATGAAAGATATTGAGACACAGCTTAGCCTTTTGTTAATCACCCTGTCATCTTACAGCCAAAGCTAGACAAGCATATGTGTAAGTTTATCGATAGCCTAGCATAGCATTTTGTCCAGCTAGCAGCAGGTAACTTGGTTATGGAAATCAGAAAAGCAATCAAATTAAATCATTTACCTTTGATGAGCTTCAGATGTTTTCACTCACGAGACTCCCAGTTAGATAGCAAATGTTCCTTTTTTCCAAAAATATTATTTTTGTAGGCGAAATAGCTCTGTTTGTTCTTCACGTTAGGCTGAGAAATCGCCCGGAAATATTCCAAATTAGCTCCATAATATCGACAGAAACATGGCAAAGGCCCAGACGGCATCCCCAGCCGCGCCCTCAGAGCATGCGCAGACCAGCTGGCTGGTGTGTTTACGGACATATTCAATCAATCCCTATCCCAGTCTGTTGTTCCCACATGCTTCAAGAGGGCCACCATTGTTCCTGTTCCCAAGAAAGCTAGGGTTACTGAGCTAAACGACTACCACCCCATAGCACTCACTTCCGTCATCATGAAGTGCTTTGAGAGACTAGTCAAGGACCATATCACCTCCACCCTACCTGACACCCTAGACCCACTCCAATTTTAAACATCCACCACTAACATCGAGTGGCTGCTGCCAACACACTGACTCAACTCCAGCCACTTTAATAATGGGAATTGATGGGAAATGATGTAAAATATATCACTAGCCACTTTAAACAATGCTACCTAATATAATGTTCCCTACATTATTCATCTCATATGTATACGTATATACTGTACTCTATATCATCTACTGCATCCTTATGTAATACATGTATCACTAGCCACTTTAACTATGCCACTTTGTTTACATACTCATCTCATATGTATATACTGCACTCTATACCATCTACTGCATCTTGCCTATGCCGCTCTGTACCATCACTCATTCATATATCTTTATGTACATATTCTTTATCCCCTTACACTTGTGTCTATAAGGTAGTAGTTTTGGAATTGTTAGCTAGAATACTTGTTGGTTATTACTGCATTGTCGGAACTGGAAGCACAAGCATTTCGCTACACTCGCACTGCTCACCATGTGTATGTGACAAATAAAATTATTTGTTTATTATATTATTATTATAATATTATTATTATATTATATTATTATTATATATATTATTATTATTATATTATAAAATTGGATTTGATTCGATTTCATTTGATTTGATTTGATTTATAATAAATCCTCAAGGTGTTTTTCAAATATCTATTCGATAATATATCCACCGGGACAATTCTTTTTTCAGTAGGACCGATTGGAATAATGGCTATCTCTGTATTTTACGCGTGAATCACTCTGGGAGCATCAGGTGACCACTTGCGCAATGTAGCCGCTTACGGGTATTCTTCAACATAAATGGGTAAAACTACGTCACAATGCTGTAAACACCTTGGGGATTACGGAGAAAAAGTAATCTGGTTGATAGCCCATTCACTGCTCAATAGGGACGCATTGGAACGCAGCGCTTTCAAAACATGAGGCACTTCCGGATTTTCTCATGCTTTCGCCTGCAACATCAGTTCTGTTATACTCACAGACAATATTTTTTGTGTTTTCTATCCTAAGCTGTGAATTATATGCATATTCTAGCACCTTGTCCTGACAAAATATTTCATTTACAACGGGAACGTTATTTTTCCAAAAATGAAAATACTGCCTCCTAGTCACAAAAGTTTTAAGTAGCATTTTTTCCACCTGTGTTTTATGGGATATTGTTTTGAGTTAGTGCAAGTAGCACCTCTGTAGTCACGGTTTGTTGTTTGTTTCGTTCTTTCTTTGTTGTTTTGTGCGTTTTCAATTAAATATTATGTGGAAACCATATCGCGCTGCAGTTTGGTCCGATAATTATTCCAGCGAACGTGACAGAATATCCCATCAAACCAGGATCAAGCAGCGTGTCCAAAGAGGGAAGGATTTCTGGACATGGGAAGAAGTGATGGGGGGATGTGAAAACCTTCCTTGGCGACAGACGGAAGGAGATTATGGAGGACAGCGATGACTACAGGGTTCGCGGCTACAGAAAGCCCAAGGACAACCAAGTTTTTTTGGGGGCAAATGGAGCTGGCGGCTGAGCAGAGGGAAGAGCCAGAGATTGTCAGGGAGGTAATGGCAAAATTGGGAGAGAGTGAGATGAGAGAGATCCGGTTAGCAGTCTGGTGCAACCTGTGCCGGTTCCACGCTTCTGGCCTCAAGTGCTTCTCCCCAGTTCACAGCTTCTGGCGATGGTCCCCAGTCCAGAGCTTCCGGCGACAGTCCCCAGTCCAGAGCTTCTGGCGACGCTTCACAGTCCAGAGCTTCTGGCGACGGTTCACAGTCCGGGAACCTCCGACGACGGTCCACAGTCCGGGAACCTCCAATGACGGTCGACAGTCCGGAACCTCCTGAGACGGTCCACAGTCCGTAACCTCCTGAGATGCTTCACGGTCCGGATCCTTCTGAGACGGTCCACGGTCCGGAACCTCCTGAGACGGTTCATGGTCCGGAACCACCTGAGACGCTTCACGGTCCGGATCCTCCTGAGACGGTCCACGGTCCGGAACCTCCTGAGACGGTCAACGGTCTGGAACCTCCTGAGATGGTCAACGGTCCGGAACCTCCAGCTCCATGGCCGGAGCCTTCCGCTGCGCTGGTGCCCAGCCTAAGCATGGCATCCAATCCAGCTCCAAGGCCAGAGTCTTCTTCTGCGTTGGTGCCCAGTCCAGGCACAGCGTCCAGTACATCTCCATGGCAGGAGCCTTCCCCTGCGCCGATACCCAGTCCAGGCACGGTGTCCGGTCCAGCTCCATGTCCGGAGCCTTCTCCTGCGCCGGTGCTCAGTCCAGATACGGCGTCCAGTCCTGCTCCAAGGCAGGACCATTCCTCTGCACTGATATCCAGTTTAGAACTGGTGTCCAGTCCCGCTCCATGGCAGGAGCCTTCCCCTGCGCCGATGCCCAGTCCAGGCACGGTGTCCGGTCCAACTCCATGTCCGGAGCCTTCTCCTGCGCCGGTGCTCAGTCCAGATCTGGTGTCCAGTCCCGCTCCATGGCAGGAGCCTTCGTTGATACCGAGGTCCAGTCCAGGCACAGTGTTCATCCTGGGTCCATGGCTGGATCCATGGGATGAGCGGGTCCTTCGACCCGCATCGGAGCCGCCACCAAAGATGGTGGATCCGCGAGCTGAGCAGGTTCTTCGTCCCGTACCAGAGCTGCCCCGGATGCTGGCGGATCCGCGGGATGAGCGGATACTTCACCCCGCACCAGAGCCGCCACCGACACTAGACACCCCCCTAACCCTCCCTTTTGGTTTCAGGTTTTGCGGCCGGAGTCCGCACCTTTGGGAGGGGGGACTCCGGTCAGGGCGTGACTGGGTCAGTACGTGACTGGGGGGTTTTCTAGTTATTATTTTCTATGTGGGGCTCTAGTTTAGTTTTTCTATGTTGGTGTTTGGAATGATTCACAATTAGAATCAGCTGGCTATGGTTGTCTCTAATTGGGGATCATATTTAAGTAGCATTGTTTCCACCTGTGTTTTATGGGATATTGTTGAGTTAGTGCATGTAGGACCTTTGCAGTCAAGGTTTGTTGTTTGTTTCGTTCTTTCTTTGTTGTTTTGTGCGTTTTCAATTAAATATTATGTGGAAACTATATCACACTGCAGTTTGGTGGACATTTCTCCAGAAAGTACAGTCTTTGTCCCATGTGCAGTCACAAACTGTAGTCTGGCTTTTTGTTATGGCGGTTTTGGAGCAGTGACTTCTTCCTTGCTGAGTAGCCTTTCAGGTCATGTCGATATAGGACTAATTTTACTGTAGATGTTTTACTGTAGATGATACTTTTGTACCTGTTTCCTCCAGCATCTTCACAAGGTCCTTTGCTGTGGTTCTGGGATTGAGTTGCACTTTTCGCACCAAAGTACGTTCATCTCTAGGAGACAGAACGCGTCTCCTTCCTGAGCTGTATGACGGCTGTGTGGTCCCATGGTGTTTATACTTGCGTACTATTGTTTGTACAGATAAATGTGGTACCTTCAGGCATTTGGAAATTGCTCCCAAGGATGAACCAGACTTGTGTGAGGTCTTGGCTGATTTTTTTGATTTTCCCATGATGTCAAGCAAAGAGGCACTGAGTTTGAAGGGAAGCCTTGACATACATCCATAGGTACACCTCCAATTGACTCAAATGATGTCAATTAGCCTATCAGAAGCTTCTAAAGCCATGACATCATTTTCTGGAATTTTACAAGCCGTTTATAGGCACAGTCAACTTAGTTTATGTAAACTTCTGACCCACTGGAATGTGTGGGGGTGCTTGTTGGTGACACTGTCAGTGATTTATTTCGAATTCAAGGCACACTTAACCAGCATGGCTACCACATCATTCTACAGTGATACTCCATCCAATATGATATTCATTTGTTTTTCAAGATGACAATGAACCAACACACCTCCAGGTAGTGTAAATGGCTATTTGACCAAGAAGGAGAGTGATGGAGTGCTGCATGAGACGACCTGGCCTCCACAATCACCCGACCTCAACCCATTTGAGATGGTTTGGGATGAGTTGGACCGCAGAGTGACGGAAAGCAGCCAACAAGTGCTCAGGATATGTGGGAACTCCTTCAAAACAGTTGTAAAAGCATTCCAGGTGAAGCTGGATGTTTTTCATGTTTTCACTATTTTTCTACAATTTAGAACATTCGTAAAAATAAGAAAAACTCTTGAATGAGTAGGTGTGTCCAAACTTTTGACTGGTATTGTATAAGTAGCCTTCGTTATTCTTCAGAGGTGGAACGTCCTGGAAATTACATTGAAATAGTGGCGGCAACTTCCGCTGCAGGAGTATTTTTCCACAGAAATACTGTATATATATCCAAAAAATTATATTATATTTTTGGTAGCGGTTAAATGAATATAGGGGAAACTTCCTGGTGCTCTCTTATATTGTGGTGTAGTAGTAGTTTTGTGTGAGTGCATGTGTGCGTGTGTGGTATTCACGTTTCTCTGTGCTTTGCTGTGTTGTATGCTTTATTGTGTGTGTGTTTGTGTGTCAAATTGCCACTGTCAATCAAAGTGTGTGTTTGTGAACCCCTTCTAGCCCCCCAATCCCTACTAACCTACTAACTACGGTATACCATATCCACAACCCTCTACCCTGATGTCATGCGTTTTGGTTGTGGCAAGTAGAAGTCCTCTATTACCCTGCGGTGCTGCCGTGTGCTGCAGAGCACTCTAACTGCAGTGAGGTCACCGCAGTAAAATAACACTGAAAGTTTCCTAAGGTCGTAAAGGCCCGGAGCAAAGTGGTCTGGACACACCGTTGGAATATGGCTCGGGATAATTGGCGGGATAATTTCCGTAGCAGGAGCTGGGGTCAGGATCGGGTCTCCTTCCATTCTTTTTCAACCCGTTCAAACCTCACCGATAACCCGGACTAAAGGACTGAGTCCAGCGCCTATTTACCATCATTCAGTGTCCAATTCTCCTCTTCACTCGCCCATTCACCCCCATCCACTCTCCCGTTCACCCATATTTACTCTCCTATTGTCCCCTATTCTCCCCCACTCTCCCCTATTCACTCTCCCGTTCACCCCCATCCACTCTCCTATTGTCCCCTATTCTCCCCCACTCTCCTCACTTGCTCATTCACTCTCTCACATTCGCCCCATCCACCCTCATTCACCCCCATTTAAACTCCCTTTCATCCCCATTACTCTCATTCTCCCCCACTCTTCCCCATTCCCTCTCAATTTCCCCCATCCTCTGTGCTTTATTGTTGTGTTTCTGTGGGGAAACAGGCAGTCACTATGAGTGGTGGTTGAGGACATCACTTGTCTCCCGCTGAGTTTTTAAATGGTAGGCTGACCTCATGCCCGTGTGAGAGGCACCAGTCCTGACCTGAAACACCTCAGTGAGTTAGGGGCACACACACACACACACACACACACACACACACACACACACACACACACACACACACACACACACACACACACACACACACACACACACACACACACACACACACACACACACACACATACACACACACAGAGAATTTTCCAGCAGGAAATGCAAACTTGTGGTGTATCTGAGCTTTAAAAAGTCTTCTAAAGTGTTTTGTTTGAACTTTGAAATTTATGACTTGATTTGCCCTAATGAAAAATGTATTAATACCAACAAAAATGACAATTGATTATAATCCACATGAAAATTCACATTTCTTGTTGCTGCTCAAATTGAGATCTTACATCTGTATATATGGAATATACAGTGTGTCATCAAACACAAGGCATGTCAAGTCCTTCTGTGTTATTTTTAATAAAGTATTTCTTCACATCATGGCCTTTATCGACTGACATCACTGGTCTGATATGTGGGACCTTGCTTTTACAAATCCCTCTGAATTAGTTTAGGTAAGCAGGTTAGAGCACTTCCTTTTGAAAATATTATCATCTCAGCTCTACTGTCTCTACTGTATGGTAAGCCTCCCTCCTTTTGAAAATATTATCATCTCAGCTCTACTGTCTCTACTGTATGGTAAACCTCCCTCCTTTTGAAAATATTATCATCTCAGCTCTACTGTCTCTACTGTATGGCAAGCCATCCTTCTTTTGAAAATATTATAATCTCAGCTCTACTGTCTCTACTGTATGGTAAGCCTCCCTCCTTTTGAAAATATTATCATCTCAGCTCTACTGTCTCTACTGTATGGCAAGCCATCCTCCTTTTGAAAATATTATCATCTCAGCTCTACTGTCTCTACTGTATGGTAAGCCTCCCTCCTTTTGAAAATATTATCATCTCAGCTCTACTGTCTCTACTGTATGGTAAACCTCCCTCCTTTTGAAAATATTATCATCTCAGCTCTACTGTCTCTACTGTATGGTAAGCCATCCTCCTTTTGAAAATATTATAATCTCAGCTCTACTGTCTCTACTGTATGGTAAACCTCCCTGCTCTTTCTCCTGCTATGCTGTAATTAATTTTTCTTCACTGTGTCCTCTTCTGTGCTGTCCCTATTGGTCTACTATTTTCTCTCCGTAGCTGTCCTTTACTACAGTAGACCGATTACTCTTCTCCAACTCCAGCTTAGCCCTGAAGGAGTATTGGAGGCGGGTGCACGCGAGGCACACTGAACCGTGTGCTGTGGAGTTTGGTGGTCTGTCTCTCTCTCTCTCTCTCTCTCTCTCTCTCTCTCTCTCTCTCTCTCTCTCTCTCTCTCTCTCTCTCTCTCTCTCTCTCTCTCTCTCTCTCTCTCTCTCTCTCTCTCTCTCTCTCTCTGTCTTGTTGTCTCTCCATTTCTCAATTTTTCATTGATAATCATCTTCCTGCATTCCCACTTCCACTCAAGAATGAAGGAATGGGGGAAGGTCAGCAGAATTATTTTCCTTGCTGGAGAGACACATCCAGCTTTGCCCACATACCCTCTGGGTGTATGCTTAGGGTATCCAACCCAACCCAACCCATGCTGTCAGTCTGACTCTCCTGCTCTCTACCCCGCTCTACCTCTCTCTTAGTCTCTATTGGTGTGTTGCTCTTTATTCCTCTCTCTTGCTGTATTTCTCTCTCTCTCTCTCACACTCACTCACTCACTGTCTGTTCTCCCCCTTAATCAACGTTCCCTCTTTCACTTTCTCTCCATACATCTGTCTTTCTCTCAACCTCTTTCCCTTTCTTGGAGGACAAACATACATGGTGGTCAGTGATGTTTAAGATGAGGGAGGACGATCATTTATTTTAATGAGCGTGGCCTTATTTCTCTTACAGCATATTGGATGACTCATTCATATTCCATTCACTCAGCTCAATGTAACATCGATAGGTTTAGGCACATTTTTATTTATACCCATCATGAGGTTGCTACATCCTAGCCTATGAATGAAAGTTTACAACATAGATGCACAGGTCAAGAGACATTTGAGCAATCAAGGTGACAGACATTGACACATGCAATACCGCCTTGCACACTCTTGCCTGCATCTAGCTGATCTAGGGTGTAATCATTAGTCCAAAAGTTGCAAACGAGAGTTTCTATTGGAAAAATTCCAGTATGTTTATACCCGTTTTGTCCCGTTTAAGAAACATTTTGTTGAACAGAATCGGCAGAATGAATACACTCATGATCACACGCAAACACAGTTCACTATCATAGCAACAACTGTCACGGTCTTCCTCCTCTTCATCTGAAGATGAGAGGCGAGAAGGATCGGAGGACCAAAATGCTGCGTGGTATGTGTTCATGATGAATATTTAATTAAAGAAAGTACTGAACACTGAATACAAAAACAATAAACCAATAACGGCTGTGAAGCTATAAATGAGACCTGTGCTGACACAAGCAACTAACATAGACAATCACCCACAAACAAACAGTGCAACAGTGCAAACAGTGCAACCCAGGCTACCTAAGTATGATTCTCAATCATAGACAACTAATGACACCTGCCTCTGATTGAGAACCATACTAGGCCGAAACATACAAATCCCCAAATCATAGAAAAACAAACATAGACTGCCCACCCCAACTCACGCCCTGACCATACATTCCTCTGGGGAGCCTCGACTGATTGTGGTTTATCTGTTGTGGTAGTGTCTTGGCAGAGTGGGACTCCTCTACCATCATGACAGCCGGAGAGTTTGGCACGCGTGCGTATGTGTGTGTGTACATGAGAGGCAGTAGCACGGCCTGCTTTTAATTAGATCTGTGTGTGTGTGCTCATGCATGTGTGTTTGAGATCACCACCATCCACCAGTGCCTGATGTTGGTTTAGTGAGAGGCGGTGGCCAGTTGCTTCAACTGATACTCTCCTCAACCCACCCCACCTCACCTAATTTACACATCTGTCTTGTTTACATTTCTCCTCTCAGAAAAAACCATGCTCCACTTGTCAAAATAAATAGCAGGGGCAGGATTCAGTTGGTGATTTGAGGCAATCTAATGGGAGGATAAAGGGGTTGAAGGGGGAGAGTTTGGAGTTTTAGCTAAGAGGAGCTGTTTCTATCCGACTGTTTCCACTAATCCTAAATTGTAACCACTGGAAGACAGTGACCTCCTTGGAACATGTGTTCACCATTAATCCTGAGAGAGAGAGAGAGAGAGAGAGAGAGAGAGAGAGAGAGAGGAGAGAGAGAGAGAGAGAGAGAGAGAGAGAGGATGGGAGAGAGAGAGAGAGAGAGAGAGAGGAGAGGAGAGAGAGAGAGAGAGAGAGAGAGAGAGGATGGGAGAGAGAGAGAGAGGATGAGAGAGGATGAGAGATGAGAGGATGGGATGGGAGAGAGAGAGAGAGGATGAGAGAGAGAGGATGGGAGAGATAGAGGATGGGATGAGAGAGAGAGAGAGAGAGAGAGAGAGAGGATGGGAGAGAGAGAGAGAGAGGAGAGAGAGAGGGATGGGAGAGAGAGAGAGGATGGGAGAGAGAGAGAGAGAGAGAGAGAGAGAGAGAGAGAGAGAGAGAGAGAGAGGATGGGAGAGAGGATGGGAGAGAGAGAGAGGAGGAGAGAAGAGAGAGAGAGAGGATGGGAGAGGGGAGAGAGGATGGGGAGAGAGAGTAGGGGAGAGGATGGGAGAGAGAGAGAGGATGTATGTGAGAGAGAGAGTAGGGGAGAGAGATGGAGAGAGAGAGAGGGATGTAGAGAGAGAGAGTAGGGAGAGGATGGGAGAGAGAGAGGATGAGAGTGAGAGAGAGAGGATGGGAGATAGAGAGAGGATGAGAGAGATAGG